>NC_054846.1:4847500-5022500 GCF_018345385.1 Vulpes lagopus
AGGGCGTGACCCCGGGGTCCTGGGGTCGAGTCCCCCATCGGGCTCCCTGCATGGAGCCTGCTTCTCCCTCCGCCTGTGTCTCTGCCTCTCTCTCTCTGCATCTCTCATGAATAAATAAATAAAATCTTTTTTAAAAAGTCTTCTTAGCTCTGAACACAATATTTTTTTTTACATTTGATTTTCTTTCGGGTTATTATTTTTTAAAATTATTTTCTCATTACTGGTCTCAGATATTATTTTAAAAGATTTGTTCTGAGTGTCTTATTTTTTTATTCCATAAATGCTTATTAAAAGTTTTTCTCCTAATTATTTGTGGCTTGGGTTAAAAAGATCAAATTTTATATACTGACTGTATTCTGGAATTCTCTAACTCTTCTTGTAAATTTTTATAGTTTAGTGGTATTAGATTCCTTTGGATGTTTATGCATACAATAATAAAACTTTCAAATAGTGACAGTTTTCTTGCTTTCTTATCATTATATTTTATTATCTATCGATCTATATCTGTCTATCATATTCCAATCATCCTTGTCCTGTTTAGGACCGTCAGTGCCGTGTAGACTAGATGTGGCAATACTATTAGTCAGTCTGCTAGGGCCACCGCAGACGAGGTGGCTTAAACAGTAAATATTTATTTTCTCACAATTTTGAAGGCTACATATCTGAGAAAAAGGAGTTGGCAGGGTTGATTTCTTCTCAGGCTTCTCTTCTTGGCTTGCAGATGTCCATCTTCTTCTAGTATCTTCGCATGATTTCCCCTCTGTGTTGTCCATGCCCTAATCTCCTCCTCTTATAAGGACACTAGTTATAGTACATTAAGGTGCATCCAATAACCTCATTCAAACTTAATTATCTCTTTAAAGACCCTATCTCCCAATATAGTCACCTTCTGAGGTGCTGGGGGGTTAGGACTTCAACGTGTACATTTTGTAGGAACACAAGTCAGCCTGTAACAACAGGTATCCTTGTCTTATTCCTGATTTGAAGAAAAGTGTTTTACTGCTTTACATTATGTATAATAGGTCAATTTGGGTGACATTAGCTGAAAGGAAATTGGCTCTGGACACTTCTTACCCTCACAAATACACCGATTCAGTAATAATTCTTTGACAGATTCCTTTTGTGAGAAATCAGAAACTAATTGAAGGGCTGTTGCAGCCTCGAAGAACGGGCTCTCCGAAGCTGGTAGGAAGGTCCCAGACATCCTCTTGTCAGAGACCTTGCACCCAACTTAGTGCCATATGAACAGGAAGAGACCACCCAGCTTCCAGTTTCATGCAGAGGAGAGGAGTTGGTTTGCATGTCCAGGGTCCCAACTTTTCTGAGGAGCTCCTCAGAGGACTGGCTATATCTTGTCTCGCCAAACTTGGAGCTCTGATGAATCTGGCACAGTCTAGCTGCCTGGGTGAGAACAGAGGTGGTGCCCTGGGCCGGTGGATGCCATTGATCCTCCCCCAACTCAATACAGAGGGAGTGGATGAAAAACCACCAAGACTCAGCTTCCCTCTGGGGAGAGAGTATTGATCCGTGCATCTAGGATCTTAACTTCTCCAAGGCTGCCCAAGGAATTGGCATCTGTCTTGCCAAGGTTGAAGCTCTGATGAATCCAGCACAACCAAGCTGTCAAAGGGGAGAATGGAAGCAGCCTCTTGAATCGGTGGATGCCACAGCTTCCCACTGGGTCTCAGTACCGAGTGAGCAGAGAAAATCACAGCTGCCTGCTTCTCCCTGCAGAGGGAAAGGGTTGGTGGAGGCCCCCAGAAAGCTCCGACTGGGTTGACTGAGGAGGGTCTTCTCCTCTACAGAGCTCATTCCTGAAGACTGAAACAGGTGCACCGACACCAACACAGAGATGCAAGAAAAATAAAGAACCAGGTTCAGGTGTTTCAAACACAAGAACCCGGTAAACTTCTGGAAACCAATTCCGATGAAATGGAGTTATGTGATTTATCTATCAGAGAATTAAATAGAAGCCTTATTAAAATGCTCACCGCAATAAACAGGACGATCCATAAACAAAGTGAGACTCTCAACAAAGAGGTGATACTAAACAATGTACAAAACAGAAGCCACGGGGCTTAAGAACGCAATAACGGAATTGAAAAATTCACTGGAGGAGGGAGCACAAGGACTGTGAGCACGGTTCAGTGCCATTGCTGTGATTCATGGTAAGATGCCGACATTTCGACTCACAATTTCTATCATCAATGTAAATGTCAGGAAAGTGAAAAAAAAGTAAATGATGCGTCAGGTAATGACTCATCATATGAGGTTCACATGGAATGGGCCTCTGTGAATTATACTTTGAAAACTATTGCTCTGCAGTGTACCAAGAAGGCTCTAGCATTTTAACTTCATCCGGTGTGGCCACCCCCGGGTCCAGGTTTCTGTCGATCGACCCAGGAAAATGTTAGGGCCACTTCCACTTACTCGTTGACACATTCAACCTGGAGTCTCCCGTGTGGGAGCCCACGCTGATCATCTGAGCTTGGACCAACATTGCATTTGTCCCCCAGCAGCAGCAGCAGCCTTGGGGCCCAATCTCCTGCATGCTCCCCAGTTTTCTGTTGACATAAAATGGCAAAATCCTGTAATTCCTGATACATTTTGTAGCTCCTCTATGGCCACACTCTTACTTTACCCTCCGGCGCCTTCCAAGACTTGTCTGGTTGTACCACGAAAGATGGTGAGACCAGGTCAAGGGTTAGTAATTCTTTGTAAGGCAGCTGCCTCGAGGGAGGCTGCAACGGTGTCTTCAGGCAACAGAAAACTGATCTCAGACAGGAAAGGAAACTTCTCCTCTTGGCAGAGGAGACAGCAGAATTTCAGGTTTCAGGGGTTCTTTGCTTCAAAATCTTCCAAGAACCTGCTCTGATATGTGGGGTCCGAGTCCTTCCTAATCAGTGCCCTGGCGGTAGCATCAGAGACCTTGTGTGCTTGGAAATTCCATTTGTGCTGTGATTCGACCACGTGCAGGTTCTGCTTTCAGAAATCCCAGCGCTTCAGCAACAGGAGCTAAGAGGGTTTGCTGTTTGCCTGTTTGTTGGACGATAACCATAGAAAGCATCTGGTCGCTTAGACCTTCAGCTTGGAATTTAAAGACTCAAGTTTTAAGATCCATGACCCCCCCCTTTCCTTTTCCAATGCCCTTTGAATCAACCAGCCAACCTCAGTGAATTCCTTACTTCTTCTAACATGCTCAGTGATGGCAAATCTCGCTCATCCTAAGCCCTGCCCTCCTGAGATGCTAATAATAGAGGTTTCTGAAGGTGCTGATTTAAGTAACTGTTTTCCACTGCAGGCCATGGTCTGGTTTTAATTCCCTTATCCCTGGAAAAGGGACCATTAGGGCCTTTAATGACCCTTGGTCAGACCAGAGAGCCAAGTCCAGAAACCCCAGGACCCTCCAGAGAACCTATCTTTACGGCTCTGTTTCCCCTCCGTTACCAATGTTTCCACGTCCAGGAAGACAGATTTGGGGAAGCAGAACCGCTGTAAGTGACGTGGAAGAAGCTGCTTGTGGAAGGTACCAGACCTCCTGTAGGTGAGACCCGACGGGGTCTGTGCAGGTCAGGGCCCCGGAGTGGGCTGGGGGGCAGAAGTCGCGGTGAATCAGCTGGGCCAACCATCAGGAAGACAGCCTGGGTAGGAAGAGAGGGGGAGCCAGGAGACAGCGGGGTTCAGGGACACCAGCTAGGGACCGCGTCCGCCTCTCACCACCTCCAGTCACAGCAGAGGGAGCCGCAGAAGGAGCTGGAGGGCTTGGCCCTGGCCCCCACGTGCACCTGGCCCAGGACCTGGAGAAGCTGGGGCAGAGCCTCCTGTGGGGGCTGCAAGGCTGCAGGCCTGGTGGCAGCCCCTGTCCTCCAAAGCAAGCGGGGGAGCCGAGCCCCAGGCCCTAGGCCCAGCTCCCAGGGCGGTGGCTGCCACCCCCCCTTCCACCACCAACCTTTTGGCCAACCTTCGCCTGGAGCTACACAGGGAAGGGCATCTGGTTCCTGGGAGTTAAAGGAGTCTGTATCCAGCTACTACAGACTTCCTCCCTCCAGAGTTTTAAATTTTATCATTAAAAATGATTTATTCGCTTATTCTTATATCTGGCACAATTTTTTATTAAGTTATTTTCACTGGTCACTATCTAATCTTGCCAGCATTTCCTATTTCCCATTCCCCTGATCTTATTGTTGATTTCTTGTTTATCATTCCACAATTAGAAAATATTTGGCTTCGTATGTTGATTCTTCTGGGTCCTCTGTGATTTTTTTTGAGTCTGGGTTTAGTTCCTCAAGTAGTTACTCTGATTCCCATTACTTTATAAATGATTTTAGTTCTTATTTCATCACTAATGACTTACTGACTACTATGAACCATGATAAAATTAGCATAATTTGGTATCCTCATACCTCTGTTGCCTCCACTGTCCGACTTTTGTTTTTATTTTATTTATATCATTGATATTACTTCTTTTTGTTACTTAATCTTTATACTTTTGAGTGTGTCCCTTGATTTAGCAGCTATATCTTTTGGTCTCAAGTTATGTGTTCTCTGTACTTTTTCATCCCAAATCTTATTAGCTACCTTGCTAGTTCTACTAGGCCTCAGTTGATCATGTTCAAATTCTCTGTAACTGTAGCTTCTCTAAGGGTTTTAATCGGTGTCTTCTATTCAAGTGGACTCAACACTCAATGTCAGCAGGGTTTTGTTTGTTTGTTTGTTTAACCAGAGTCTCCATTCATTTATTTTTCCTTTTAAGTTCATTTTCCAATACGTTTTTCAAAAAGATCATGCGAATTACATTTTCTGGGTTCTCCATATTAAAAATATTTTGCCGTGGTCTTTAAACCTATAAGACAGCTTGGCCAGGTAAACTTTTCTTGTGTAATGATCTTTCTTTTGAGGAGGTTGCATGCATTGTTCTACTCTTCCCCAGAAATGACTACTGCTGTAAGAAAGCAGAAGCCACCCTGAATTTTGGAAGGGAAATGGTGCCTTTTTTTTTCCTGGATTTTCAAAACTTCATCCTTTCTTGGAAATCATAACTTTTCCAGGACATGTATTACAGCTGAAAATTCTGTACCTATATTTTCTGACCCACCCTTTTTATCCATAATTTTTTACGATCTATAATTTTAAGTCCATTTTTTTATTTCAAGAAAGCATTTTTTAGTTTAAGTTTTATGGACCTCATTTCTGTCATGGTCTATTTTATCTTCTCTTCTACTTCTTTCATAAACTCCACATGTCATTTTTCACTTCCTTGGTCAATGCTTGATCAAATTCTGTATCTTTATTGATCTCTTGCTTTTTAGGTACAATATTTTTGTTACTGTTTTTGAGTTATTAGAAATGTTTCTGTTCAATATTTTCATTTTTTAAGGGCACCATTTCTCTGTTTCTTTTTCACCCATTTTTCCTTCTGTTGTTTTCACATATATTTTATAAAACTTATATAATTGCAAAGATTATGTTCCAGCAGGTGATTTCTTCCCAGACCGGTAATTTTTGAGAGGATGGTTGGTAGAGAGCCAGCGCTGTTGTCTGGGCTCACAGAAACCTTCCCTGGCTCACTGTGAAGCCCTCCAGCTGCTCAGTTGAAGAAAATGAGAAGCTTCCGAGTTTCTGATCATTCACACATTTGTGCATCACAGCACATTTGCAGAGATGATGTTTTCTGTACATTTCCAAATTTAGCTGTTGCTTCTGCTACATCGTGATGTCAGAAGGAATATAGGAAGCCATCTAGGATGGCATCTGTAGACAGTCCGTGTATCCCATTCTTGTAGTTCCAACTAATGGGTTACGGACTGTAGCCCCCCAGGTGTGCCTCAAATTTGGAGAACCCTGTGCTCTGTCTGACGTTTTAGCTGCTGGAACCCTCTCAACATGTTCTCTCAGCATGGTCAGTGTCCTCATAACCCAAGTGGTATAGGTTTTGGCTATAGGTGTATCCTCATTCCATCAAAGATGGAGTTTCTTTTTCTATTTCATGGTCTCCCTATTGTCTTGGGATGCAATTTCAAAAGGGAAGGAGGAGACAGCCTTCATCCTTCACTATCTTCTAGCCTAACTTTTTCCAAAAATTCTATAGAAAATTTCAATGCTTCCTGAAACATTTTCACAATATTAAAAAAAAAAAATCTATAGGAAATACAGGAAAAGGCAGCCTTACGCAGAGCTGGCTCATCCTGCTTGTAAGCTCGATAGAAAGAACATTTTTATTTTTCCTTATATGTTATGTGAATGCCAGACAAAGAGGGAAAAGCAATGCAAAGATTTCCATTAGGAGAGCAGACAAATGGCACCAATTTCCCCTAGATTCCACTCTTTCTTTGATGGATTTTATATTATTCATAGTAAGTTCTTTGTTTAAATAAGTTTTTGTGAAAAGTAAATATATCTAAGACTTCTGAGAGTCTTGTTCCTTATTGGGCTCTCAGCATGCAAAGGATATACAGAATATTGAGAGCATCTGGAACAAAAAGGATTACTCCTTTCCTTTTATCTCTCCACTTAAAGATGCTGCCCTGAAGACAGTGGATAGATATCAGAGGGCCCCAGGGTCCTTGGAGCTGGCAAGATGTTGGGAGTTTTAGAAAACTTGCTTGCAAAGGGGATAGAGCTGTGGTCAGAATCCTAGGGGTGCAGCAAGGCCCTGGAGAGGAGGTTATATGTGGCAGGCTGATTCAAACACCTTGCGCAGTTTCTCTTAGACTAGGATGGTCCTGAAGCAGAATTTGGTCCTGGGGTCCTTAGTAAGACAGGGGTCATATGGAAATCCTCAGACTTAAGGGGTTTTGTGGATCAGACATGAAGAGGAAGGTCTTGACAGATGGCTGCTTGCACAGAGGACATTGCAATCTGAATGTCTGCACTCTGATTCCCTGGTATTTTGTACATCCCTAAGAATTTAGATAAAGTCCTGAAGGGAAACTACAAATGGAATGAAATTATTTCCAATCATCCTATAGAATGGGATATTAGAGAAAGCACCTTGAATAATATAGCACAATGAATTATGCTTCATTTTTAGCAGGCCAGGCTTTGTGGGTAGAGAGCTACTTTCACTCCAGATACAGCCAGGTGCTTTGGCTGGGCAACTACTTGTAGACCGAATCGTGGATGGGTGGCATCGCCATCCTTTAGTTGATATATCCATTTTCTTTTCAGTCTCTCTTGTGCCTGAGAGAAATATTTTGAGTTTTCCCCCACATGTAGTAATTTGAAGATCAAATGTTTACCTGAGTGACAAAGGAGTTTGGACCCTGGATTCCTCCTGCCGTAAAATTAAAAGACTTACCAATATATCTTCTAAGCTGAAATAGTCCCAATCAACCGTATGCTGTAGGAAAGGACCAGGTGGGCTTCTAAAGGGGAATTCATTGAATTAAAGAGTTGAGTCTGGACATCTGACACGTACTTACCGCAAAGGCAGGAGGAGCACATAAGTCTTGCGTGATCGAATGCCGAAGTTGTTTCTTGCCTTCCTAGCATTCAGACTAATGCTGAGGTTCGCATTCAGGAAAATGCCTGTGCTTATAGTACAAAAATTAAATTTTTCTTCTTCTGCAGGCGCCAAAGAGAATCTGAAGGTTGCCGTTGATAGTCACCTCTCTTTCTTCTTCTAATAGAGAAATGAGTCCTTCTTGCTGGGAAAGATACTGCTTTGATCTACATGAGAAAACACAGAGAGACCAAGTTTGGTGAAAAGAAAGAAAACAAGCTGTGTAATTCGGAGGTTGAATAAAGAATCTTTAAAGAGAGTTTGAGGAAGGGAATATTGGAACAGCTGTAGAGAGTGAGGGGAAGTGTCCAGAAGTAAAAAGGGTATTTTTCTAAATGACAGCATGGATACTTTATTTACATGATCCTTATTATCCTGTGATTTAAACTACATTTTGGGGCACCAGGGTGGCTCAGTTGGTTAAATGATCTCTTGATCTTAGCTCAGGTCTTGATCTCAGGGTCATGAGTTCAAGCCCCAGGTTGGACTCCACGCTGGATGTAGAGTGTACTTAAAAACAAAAACAAACTACATTCTAGTATACAATGAGTTTATTGAATGCAGGACAACCTTAAGACAAAAATGTGTGAATCTAAGCATGTATAATGATTATAGCCACATGTGCATAAATTCAAAGAGCGATGACATTTTAGGCCAGAGATTTTGGCTCCAAGATTTCCCACTTGAGTATTACATGAAGTTGCCTCCCTGTCCTCAGCAGACGGGCAGCACCAGCTGCAGTGTCAGGGGTGCCTCACTACCGAACATAGGGTGACGGTGGTAAAAGCAATGGAGTCCAGCAGAGGGGCTCTAAGTTGTGGGGTCTCAAATAGAGATGAGAGAGCCTTTGTTCCTCCATTACTTGGTAGGTGTTATCAGCTGATTCATGAACTTGTGCAAGCCCCTTGGGAAATCCTTGTAAGTGTTTGGAAGGAAACCTGGAAAGTTTAAAATTGTGCTAGTAATTTGAGAAGAATAACTTTTGAACTAGGCATAAATATAAATGGGACCTAACTTGTGGATAAAACCTGGTGCCATGACCTGTTAGTGATCTCTTCCATGGGCCAACTTTTTTCAGGGATATTTCATTCAAGTTATGACATGTACCAAGAATATTTAAGAAGACCTAGAACAGGAAATGCTCAATTTTATTAGCTTTAAGCTAATAAAATGGTGGAGGTTTGCTACTGAAAATAATGATTTGAGATTTGGAATGGTTTATCTTGACCCATTTCTTATGGTGGTAATTAATTATATAGCACAGCTGGGCGAATGACAATCTTATTTTATGACAATAAAATCATGTTTAGCTTTCTGTTTACTCCAGGAAAAAGAAATAGGACATTAATCCAATTCATAACCAAAAGGATAACAAAATATAAAGTAAAAAATGAATGAAGTAAAAATCTAGCCCTACTTTATTCGTCTGGAAGCCACTATTGACCTTAGTAAATCCTGAACTTCTCTGAGGAGCCTACTGAATTGTTCACCTATTAGTAATGAGGGACATTTCATGGAGTTAGAAAACTTTCTTAGTTAAAGATTCTGGGAGTAAGTTAAAATACTGAGGCAAAAAAATTGAGGGGACTTCTGGTATGAGGTCTTGCGGATCCAAAGGGGAATAGAGGCTGCCTTGACTTATCTTTCTGAGACTGAAAAAGCACGCAAATGTGATAGTGGCAGCCAGCCTGCATAGCATCGGAAGCTTGACTCATCATCATCAGTTGGGATAAAATTATGTATGACTTCCTCCAAAGAAGGCATATTAAATCAGAATTCCAGCTGTGTCTTTCCCAACCTTATGCTTATGGCTCCAAACCAAGTATCCAAGAAATCTTGATATCTTGACCACCAACCCTGTCACTCCACAGACCCATCTGCATGACATGGAAACTACTATTACCCTCCCTGTGGAAAGAAATGTAGGGTGATATTTATGACTCTGAATCATGAGGAAGATTATTTAGGGATGAATTGTACTTAGGATATAATATCCCTCTTCTAAATCTAGGATTTCCAAGTAAAGCAGTGAGTGAGTGGCTCACTGTGCTTTTAAAAGATTATAGACTTTTAAAGGAGGATAATAAAAGCGCTTGATCTGTCCCCAATCCAGTCCAGAAGAAAACACTTTTTTTTTGCATTAAATTTTGGGGAGTTCACGGATTCCCTAAAATACAGTTAAATATCCCAGGTTAACAAAAATCCAAGGTTTAGGGCTTAGTGGGAGAAGATTAGTCCACGATGATTGCAGAAAATAGAGAAAAAACCTTCTAAATGAACTTTCTTACATTAATACCTATTATGCACGTGTGTTGAGAGTATGTGCTATTTTAACTCATAAATTGAATTCTTGCAGAGAGTGAAGAGAATATAATTTAATGCTTGCTTTCTGATGATTTGTCTTGATAAACTTATAGAATCTGGAAGAATGTATCATTGAGAGATTGTTTAGATTTTCTCTCAGTCATCGAATGTCCCAAGCCACCCTTTGACAAGTTAGATGACAACCAATTCATAGCCATGTAATGACCAAGGAGTGAGTCATAAACGTTGGTTAAAGGAGCAATGGATCAATGTGAGGGAAAGAAGCCAACGATTGCTTATGCTCCTCTACCCCCATGAAGATTAGTTCATATCAGACAAAGAGTCAACATTCATTCCACTTTCATTTCCTTGTTGTTCTATTATATACTGAATGAGGTGTACACTAAGTGTGGTATTTTAGAGCATTTATGGTGGTATATTTAGAACCTGGTCAATAAAAAAAAAAAAAGAACCTGGTCAATAATAAGCCAATAGGAATATCTATATTTAAATCGATAATCAATTACATACAGTGGTCCCCACTCTGATATCAGGGCACCTCTCTCTTTGTTTTGACTCTCAACTTTTCCCTTTGATACTTTCAGGATTTTCTAATCATCTACTGTATGTTGCAATATTAAGAAAATAAATAGATTTTCTCATAATTTGAGAGTGGGAAGACATTGTATCTAATTTTCCCTAATGTATACTGCTTAGGAGGAACTCCACAAATATTTGTTAAATAGCATGGAATTTTATGTAAGAAGATATTGGAACCAGAGATACCACGTGAGATCCTCAAGGTAATTTTTCTAGTTTGTCATGGATTAAGGATTATAAATTTGTCTATTGATTTAAAAGTAATCATTTTCCATTAGAGATGACATTCTAAGGTATTTTACATGATCTCCTGAAACCTATAGCATAATTAGATCCTAGGAAGCCTTCTCACAGGGAAATTCAAGGTCCTTGATTTTGCTGAAGGTTTTTTTTTTTTTTTTTTTTTTTTTTTTGCAACTTGAATCTTTATAATAGAAGCAAGCACCAACAACAACAACAAAAAATACTAATATTCATGGACATTCCTGTGACTAAGTTCAGGTGCTGGCCTACTAAAATATCCCATTATCCATTTTAGTTGTCATCAATATCCAGGGATTCATCAAGCTGTACAACCAGAAGCTGGTATATATTGATTTCGGGGGAAATTAGCTCTTTCGCTCTTTAAAAAAATGTGGTTATTTTGTTGTTTGATATGTTGAAATAAAACTGCTTCTTAGCTTCTTCGTAGTCACATTTTCCTTCTCAGTTTCATACAGTATATATACCAGGCACAGATTCTTCATGAATGAATCCAGTACATGACACCATGTCACCCTAGTTGGCATGAAATAAGAGTGCATGGAGAACTTGTGTGCAAATCAACATATTCATTTTACTGGGTTTCTTGTTGTTTTCGCCAGAGATGAAATGCAAGAACTCACTTATTTTTGTTCCACAAAACTTTCTTATATACAAAATAAATTATTCCTCCTTTTATGACATGTTTTATTACCTACTGTCATGAATTCATTAATTCGTATTAATAATACTGGGCATTGTATGTATGGTGAGTCACATTATACACATTTTCTGTTGTGTTTCTTTTTTTTTGTTTTCCTCTTTAAAAGTCTTACTGCTGTCAATGTTGAGGAAATTTTGCTAATAATGAAACATGTAATGGAGACAGATGACTCCACTTATCTTTTCTGCTCAGCTATTGGAAGAAAGATCACTCCTTATTGTGAGGACAATATGTAACTCTGTTTATTGAAAGGACCCTGGTGAATGGCTGTTAGGAAGCTAAGTAATGCCAGGCGCTTCATCAGAGGATACTTTGGTTATGGAACGGAGCAGATGTTCCGTCTACATTTGTGTACTCGAAACACACTGAAAGCGTAAAGCCAGGCTAAGAGCATTTGTTGGTGAACGGAAGATGCAAGCAAACAGGAAAAGGCTATAGCCAGAGGAAGAATTACCTACCGTGCAGCGGGTTGTAGAGACCATTTGGCTGGAATACACTTAAAGGAGCCGAATGGTGATGGTAACAATGTCTTGCACAATAGCCAGTCCTGGGAAAGTAAAGGACTTTAAAATATGTGATGTGGTTTCAACCGTGGTAACAAAAAGTCGTTATGGGACTATTGAAGTCCTTAGAATAAAAGAAACGAAAGCTAAGTTCACTGTGGTTTTAATTCACGTTGCTTTGTGGTGTGGTTTGCCTCGCTTACAATAAGACATAATTTGTAGACATAATTTTCAGTGAAGCTCTGTTCTCATTACTTCATCAATCTACCTTTACCTTCATGGGTATATGATAAACTGGTTTTAAGCTGATGCTGCAGTACAAGCTCTTATTCCCAGAAGTTTTTCTTTTGTGCATTTTTGTGCAAGTTTTTCTTTTTGTGCATTTTTTATGCACTTCCTTTTGTTTGGTACGTGGCTAAAATAACCTGAAAAAAAAGCACTTTGATCTAGATCAGGGTTTCTCTATCTCCACCCTATGATATTAGATTGAGTAGTTCCCTGCTGTGGGGGTGTCCCGTGTAGGGTATTTAGCAGCATCTCACCTTCTACTCAATAGATACCAGTAGCACCTCCCCAAACCACGTGTAAGATGTTGTTGGACGTGGTCCAATGTGCTCTGGAAGCAAAACTGTCCCCAGTTGAGAGTCCCAGCTCTGGATTCGGGTCCCCTGACACTCTTCTTTAGGATGATGTGATCGGAAGTCTTAGGAGCAGTAAGAGAAAGCTGTTGAATGGTAAAATATGGATTCTAATCAACCCAGTTGCTCCGATCCTTGAAAAATTTAGAAAAGAAAGTTTAAAAAATATATTAAAATTCACAACTTTATTGGCAATCAAGAACGGGAAAAATTCTTCCATCTGAATTACTTAATCCTGAGGCACTTTGGTACTCAACATGAATAATAGCTATAATCATAAAATCCATTAGCATGCTGCCTTAAGTGCTTGGTGTTCGTCTTTTATTCATTGGATAATTACTTACTGCTTGGCGCGTTTTACCTGGTTCCTCTAACTGGGAGTGTGCTACAAAAGGCTTTCATAGCTATTATACGTGTACCATGTTAGTTTTTACTTTATTTTTCACACAAAGAAGGACCCGCATGAGTCCCAAGATGTAAGAATGATTATCCTTTTCACATAGTAAATGCACCAACACCCCCTGTTGGTACAAATAGGCCTAGTGGTTATGAAATATAATTTGGCATCATGTTAAGGCTATAGTTTCTAGGGCAGGGCAAATCCTAAATTTAAGAGACACTAAATTGGGAGGGCTTCTTTCTTAATGAGAAAGTGGCACAGATGTTTCCCTGGTGGCAGGTGCTTTTCCACATTCATTCTTTTAAGATTTATTGAGACATCTAGGCATATGGTGGTATCAAAGAATTTCTTGCCCTAAAATTATTTCCACTGTAGACGAGGAGAAAAGACTTAATTTTGTGAAAAAGTAAATTACAAAGCAGAACTCTAATATGAGAGTTGATGAGAGGTTACAGGGAAAGAATTTCTAATGGGATGCTCTATGAAGCAAGTGATAAAAATCCAGAGTAGAGACAGTTCACTGCGTGCCCTCATATTGCCACGTGAATTTTGATCTAGATCATCTTGAAAGACCAATAAGAGGAAGAAGGGCTTTTCAGACATGTAGAATGGTATGAGCAACACATGAAAGAGGCAGTTCAGATTGGGTGCGTAAGGGTGTGTGTGTTGGGGGGAAATACATAGACCATTCTGGTTTGAGTAGATGCTTTGTGCATGGAGCAGAGAGGCTGGTTGGGATTCAGTTAGACAAAGTTTAAAGATTGGGCCTTATTTATTTAGGAGAATGTGAGACCCTCTTGATGGAGGGGGATAATGTAAATACGACAGCGTCTGAGTAATGTGCATCTGGTACTAGTGTGTAGTTAGGAAAATAAAATGATGAAGCTGTGGAAAAGATGGCAGGAGAGAAAACCAACGGCAAATATAAGAGAAATACGCAGGTATTAAATTTAATTACTTAATGTTTTACCCCAAATCATCTCCAGTGAGAAGAAACAGCAGGACTTGGTCCCGTAATTACTTTCCCTGCGTTCAGTACTTCGGAGCCGGCTAAAGTAGATGCTCTGGTGTCCAGCCCAGGTTCCCCTCCAAGGCTGAAGGACCTTCCCTGCCTTTCCAGGGCTTACTGCCAAATGCCAGCCACCTCCAGCTGCCAGTTTTCTCTGGGAATTACCCTACTGTGCCCCATGCCCTCAAACTTCTGGAAGCAAGTTGGTGTGGGCATAAATACTGCACCCACTCCCCACAGCAGGCTCTCTTCTGAGGAGTCGTCCCAGCGCCACCCTTCCTACACACGTGGTGGAGGCCTGGTTGTGAGCATGCTGCTGCCCCCCTCCCTCTGCGGCCAGACCCTGCTCCCTGTCCCTTTGCCACAGCTGTTAGTACCAAGACTTAGTACCTAGGAGACTTCCTGCCCAGAATCTCCAGATCCCTCTATCAGAGTCAGCTTGCTGGGAAACTCAACCCACGACGGTGGGTGCCAGGAGTGGTCTGAGAAAGCAGGCCCTGCCATGAGACTGGGAAGCTGCAACACTCCTTGCCCTGCTGTCAGTGAGGACCCTGCCACGGCGGGAGGGGCAGGATCTGTGGGCCTCTCATCGCTCTTGGCACTAGGTGGCGTTGGAATTGTTGCAACTTCCACTGGTGGCCTAGTGGGGACGACGTATGAGGGAAGGAAATGCGTCAGTGGGAGCAATGTACCAGACACATTCGAAATACGGACGAAAGAGCAAATAAAAGGAAAATGAAATTGGAGATTTGTCAGGGGCAATTGATGCTCAGGAAAGAGACAGTGAAAAGCTGGGGACAGTTAACTGTCAGTTAAAAGCTGGCTGTGGAAGTGGAAGGGCCTCCCTGGCAGCCTAGGAAGAGGGGCCAGAGGACAAAGAAAGCTGGAGACTAGTTACAGGACTTCATAAACGTATATCATGTCTATACATAAGGTTAAATTACCAAATTAGGCAAGGTTTTGGTTTGGTAAGAGTGGGATTCTGGGGTCTGGGATGAGGATATCTGAGTGATGAACATGCAGATCTCCAATCCCTGCTTCTTGAGAAACTTTGAACCTGACGACATAGCCCCTTCCTTTCCGTTTAGGACAACGGCTTCCTCCACGTTCCTTAAAGATGAGACAGATGGCAGTGCCCCGAAGTTATTTTGTGCCATTTTCCACATCTTCCCCATGTCTTCTCCTGGCCACCATGCCAATAACTATGGTTGAGTCACAGTGTCATCTGACTGGCAAAATGCTAGGTTTGGTCAGAGGGGAAGAGATTGTAGAGGAGATACTGGACCTATAATCACATATTATAGGAAATGGGAGAGGACATTGTGACCGGACTCTAGAGTCATGGATCAAGGTCAGTGGAATATAAAGTTATAAAAAGAAGAAATTTGGGGATCCCTGGGTGGCTCAGCAGCTTAGCACCTGCCATTGGCCCAGGGTGTGACCCTGGAGTCCTGGGATCAAGTCCCACATTGGGCTCCCGGCATGGAGCCTGCTTCTCCCTCTGCCTGTGTCTCTGCCTCTCTCTCTCTGTGTGTGTCTGTCATGAAAAAAAATTTTTAAAAATTTAAAAAAAAAAGAAGAAATTTATGAATATGGAAACATTTTTTTTTTCTGGGATATAGGACTTAAAAAACTGTGTAAGAGATGATGCTAACATGCTTCTGGAGTGAATCTTAGAAGCTTAAAGAAAGTGTTAGTCTATGCTAAATAGAGTAAAAATGTGAGACTGGCCATGAAACACAATAGAAAGAAGGTCAAAAAGCTTAGATAGATGCACATGCCAAAGTGGCTATCTTATACATGGTTGGAGACTCTCTGGGGGCTTCTAGGGGAGGACCCAGAGGACACTTTGCTTATCATACCAAAAGGAATGGGATGATGAGAAGGCATCACTGAGAATTCAGGTGTAGCCGCCACCTGCAAGCCCCGGCTGACGGTAAGAGATGCTATCACGGAAGCAGGTTCACCGGTAGCAAAGACAATGATAGGATCCTGACTTATTACAGGCAGATAGAAGCCAGGCGGGTACAATGCTCATACGAATGGTGAGGCCTCCGTGGTAGCCAGGGAGGCCCGACCCACGGAGAGTTCTGAAGGCATTTAATACTACATGGTGGGCGGGGAGTGGGGGTGACTGGGTGGTGGGCACTGAGGGGGGCACTTGACGGGATGAGCACTGGGTGTTATTCTGTATGTTGGCAAATTGAACACCAATAAAAAATAAATTTATTATTACAAAAATAAAAAAATACTACATGGTATCTCTAGGGACTCTGTAGATTGTCTGTCAACCAACAAGGGTCTTTCTTAATCTATTTAACCAGAAAAGGTCAATGAAGGGTGATTATGAGTTTTGAGTGTAAGCGTCCCCATTTAAGAAATCATGATTCATTGCTTAATTCTTGTACCCAGGTCAGTCTTCATGCCATCTTCTCATTTTTCCCAAAGGGATGATTTCTCTTTGCTCTTAAAGCTTTATACTGGAGCAAAGAGAATGCCTTGAAATGTTCAGTGTTATTGGTCTCAGGGTCTGAATTGCCACTGATGCCAGTTCAAGTGCCAATGATACACTTGAATCGCCTTAGGCTCTCTCCTATAGTGAAGTCCTAGGAGGGCCAGTTTACTGTGATCTGCTGTCAATGGATCTGTGGATCCACCCACTGGTCATTTCGTCAGTCTCAAAACATATAACTGGAATGGGTACTTTTTGTAGTTGGTATAATGTCCCTACCATTGATTCCTTGGCTGGTTAATAGAATTGCTTTTGTGTTAGGATATCACATTGAAATTTTAAAAATCACCACCTCCTTCCCTCCCTTACACACACACAGCCAAGTTAGTGTATCGAGAACAGTATCACAACGATCACATTTACGATGGCAATGGAAGAGATAAGTGCCTTAAAGACCCAAAACATGCTGGGTTGGTAGCCCCATCATATCTTCAATTAATTCACCTTTCGAGTCATGAAAAAACTGGAGGGATCCTGAAGATGACACTAACCTCCTGCAAACCAGCGGTAGCCCCAATTTCAGCTGCTCTGCCTGATATGGTGGACTGGTAAACAGCATTGGACCGCCCGGGTGCCCCATCCGAGTCCCATCTCAGAACTGAAGAGCTCGTTGTCTCAGCTACTAGGAATGACACCCACTAGCATCCTCAATTCTCTGCCCTCTCCTGCCAGTGTGCCACAACAATACCCCCTTCTCGGGGCAGCAAACATCCAACCTGTGGTTGGAGTGGAGGTGCGGGCTGGGGAGTCGGTTGTAAAAACTCAACATCTTCGTTTCAATTGAGGAGACCTCCCAGCTTCCAACTCCTGGGTTTCCCTAGTTACGACCGGACCTCGGCAGAACTTCTCCTTCTGCAATACTACTTTCTTCCCACCCCAAGAGTTGACCCTGAGATTGCATTGTACACGGCCATACACTTTGTGAGCACACTCTGCATCTCAAAGTTCGCTTCTCGCAACCCCTTCTGTGATGATTGTGTATTATTTCTCTACCGCTCTGTTTGCCTTTATGTATTGTAATTGGCATAACATTTCATAACATCCATTTTGATATCTTCCCCCAACCCCATTCAGGCTTTAAAATAGACCAAGTATTAAATAAAGTCACCCTGCTATCATGTGATGTTCCTCCAAAGATAGCCTTAGCACAGTCTCCCAGAAAACTGGTAAAGTTCACTTTTACACATTAAACTGTGAAATCAGGTGATGATTTACATCTTCCACTTTTAGAAGCTTGGAAACTGCTTAGATAGTAACTTTTCATTTAGGTTTTGTACCAAGTTGTTATTAGTGACCAATGAAATGAAAAACGTAGATCCTCACTATTTTCTTTTTCTTATAATATTCGTCATGGGATTGACCACTCATTGACCCAGCCTCTCAATCTCTGTCACAAAGCAAATCTATCCCCCACAAACTGATAGACTGAAATATTTCTATTATTTATGTATATTTCTTCTGCTGAATCCCAGAGTATCTATATTTGAAAAAATATAAAATATCTTTAAAGTATTATATTTAGTGTGTGTTAATGTGAACTCACTGTAATTGATGAAATACACAAAGAGAAAGGCAAAGAAATAGTTTCTTCCCATTAAAAGTAATAATGAGTTCTTACTGTTTTTGTCTCATAGTCTCACGGCTATAAAAATCACATTTTTTTTGTAGATATTAGCATGCTAAGTAAATATATTATCTTCACTACAAACTTTCAAAGCCCATTTTCTTGAAATTAGAATTTAAAAAGTAAGATTATGAAAGGGCATTAAGATGTCTTCAGCTTAATTTTCTATTCTCAATTCATCTGAAGGCATCTTTCCACCCGTTAGTTAGAATTTCTTATTTTAAGCACTTAGAAATAAGCCGAAGCCAGTCTTCATCTCACAAAGTAGGGAGTCAAGACAAAAGTGTCTATGGCTAATAGAACAAGAAATATACAGTTGAATCGGTTTTTAAAATTTTCAGTGTAATCAATTAAGAACTGAGAATTGCAATATCCTCATATTCGGAGGAGAATGGGCATGGAGGTGGGGTGTCCTTACTAGTGGACAGAACTCATTTATCATATCAGGATACGAAGATATAAAGTTGAAAGTTTATGAATCAAGAAAAGGGAGAAGCTTAGAATGTTGGAGATGATCACTAGAAAAATTGAAACAGAAACGGATAGGTTATTACAGGTGAGTGCAGATGGCAGTGGGGGGGGAGGTGGGAAAGGTGATGCTCTCTTTGCGCTGTTTAGTGTGTTATAATATCTGCTTACATTGCTTTGATCTTAAAAACTGAATTAATGGAGAACCTGGATGGCTCAGTTGATTTTGGCTCAGGTCATGATCTCAGGGTTGTGAGGTTGAGCCAAGCGTTGGGCTGCTTGAGATTCTTTACCTCTGTCCCTCTCCTCACTCGCTGGCTCGCTCTCTCTCTCAGACAAATAATTTTTTTTTCAAATAAATAAATTTTTAAAAAATGAATTACAGTTTATATGAAAGACTTTCAAAAATCATTTGATATCTGTAAATCAGAAAGCAGTTTAACTACTTGTCCTGTTAAGGCAATTTGCAGACATCTGAAAACACCAAAGGGTGATCTGTATGTTTGTGTACTCTTACCCTGTTTCTTGCACAAATAATCTCCATGGTCACACCACCTGTCTTCTTTAGAACTGATTTAAGACACTGAAGATTTTTTCCTTCAACATCTTAGTTGTAGATTTAGTTCCAGTTTACAGGTTTCAGATCATCTCTTGTTCTTGGCCTATTGAATGTTTTCATGCTGTGTTACAGTCTTCCAGATGGAGAGATGAGAATTTAGAATTTACAACTGAGAGGATAATGCTGGACTTCAATTGTTAAATGACAAGCGGAAAGATTACTTCATTCCTTTGGTCACCTGAAGAGATGTTCCTTTCTGAAACGTATTCACTATTTGTGGAAAGGCTATTATAGTCACGGGGCTAGACGAGGCATCCTTTGAGATCCTGAGTGGAGACCAACAGTTCTTGCCCCAAACTGCTGTGGTACCCACCACAGTAGCTAAGTGCGATGGCTAAAAGAGCAAAACTATTGATAACATCATTAAAATAATGAAATAATGTGGTCAGGAGGGGCTTCCAGGAAGCAGAATATTCACAGACACCGTAGGGAAGTGACTCAAGAGGACAAAGATGTTCCTGAGGACGTCGGTGAGTGGCATAATCACAGAAAAAGCAGGGAGGTGAGATTCACTGTGATGCATTCCCATGAAACCAACCAACTCTTCCCATGAAGAGTAGATTGGGTGGGAGGTAGAAATAAAACGGAGTTTATAATCACTAAAACACTGGAAGGTGCTGGTAGTAGAAGTTAAGATTGTGTAGGATTTTACATGTTAGAATAAAATATATGGATTTTTGCCCTGTGGGAAGTAGGGAATTAATAAAGGTTTTTAAGAAGAGGAATTACATATTAAAATCAAAGGTTTTGGAAACCTGGAAGTGGTTTACAAATGGATGAATTAGAACCCATAGGAGAAGAGAAGGTAGGATAACTTACCAATTTTATTCATATTCCTCAGGTAGTTGTATTGTCCTTATAGATCTTTGAAGATCTTATTTTATTCTATTTCTTTTGTATATAATAATACTGTATTGTTATGCTTAAAAACAACTATCTGCATTTCTGGACCCTCTTCTCTGCCCATATTCCATTTAAATAAACATGCAAGTCCATTTATCTTCTACAGTTTAAATTTTAATAACTTTTACAATATTGGCAAAGAATAATTTTATAGGTAGCCAATATCTCCTATAATATAAATAAAGTTTTATTAGTAGTGACATATTTAACAACAGTCTTACTTCTTTTATATCTTATTTTTTAATATCCTTATTTATGGAATTTTAATGATTTGCATTATAAGATATCTTAAACATTTTAAGTGAATGTTTTTAGAATTTCCTAACAGTTTGAGAGAATGTAACTTACCCAGTATGCTGCAGAAGAATTTGTGGGAAATATTTATTATTGTAATACTTTTTTATTACAGTAAATAACTAATATTTATTTTTGGATAAGTGTTAATTAAGCTAAATAAAGACATCTTTTAATGATTTTGGTTTACATCATAATTACTAGCTAAGGAAAATATTTTAAGCGTACGGCTTATATATATTATTTAGTCTGCGATTAGTTAGTATACTCCAGTATAGAACATGTGACGTACCACAAAAAATAGAGAGCTGACACCTGGTTCCAAAGTTTATATTATGTAGTTTTTAGATGTCTAATTCAAGACACTACCTTCTGAGCGTTAGTTTATTATTATTTTTTTCCCTACAAAATGAGGTGATTGGCCTAAATGCTTGTAATGTCTGATTTGATTTAAAAAGAGCTTCCGGTGATATATTACAATTCTGTGCAATCAAAGGTCCACATTTGTAATACTATTATTTTGTCTTGATTTCATGCTTCTGTAGATTTTTCACTAAGCTCCCATTCTTCATAGTGACAGAGCATTCTAGACGTGAAAAGGAGTGACTTTAGGAATGAGCGTGGTTACATCAGCCTTGCTCACTGGAATACAATACTCAGTTCCTGTACCCAAGTCAATTTTATCCTTTTTCCCCATGATCAGATGTTTACTCCTAACATTTAAGAGAACTGCTTCTATGATCTATTTCACATTGAAGGAGGAATTCCTGTTAGTGGGTTTGTTCTTTCTATTCCTTTTAGATAACAGTGAAATCTTGTGATTGATTTTTCAGAAGATAATGCAAGCTACTTATCTCTCTTTCCTGGTTCATCGGGTGCAAACTCGCACATCAATCAAACTGTCAGACATTTTTCTTTTTTTTTTTTTGGTTTATTCTTCAGCATCAATTCTATCTGAGTCACATTTTCATATCAGGACTATCAGAAGTAGGAACTTAAGCATTTTCTAGTGAAAGTGGCAAAGCTCTTAGCGACTCTGGTCTCATGATTTGTAGAATTGACTTTCCCTTATAAGCTCCTAGTTAAATGAATTAAATCTTTTAAGGTCTGTTCCATGCAAGTGGATGGATGACTAGTAAGTGACCCAATCACAAAATCCTTCAGAAACAAGGCATATGACATGACTAATCGCCACCATCTCTTCTACGTCTTCACATAATCTCAGTGACACAGGAGCAACAAGGAAATGAACACCTCATATGACTTGTCCTAGTTCTCTGAGTTCTTGGCATGTTGCATAATCATGATCCACCTTTCTTCCTCTGCTTTTGTGTTTATTCTCTACGCTTGGCACTTAGGAAGCATCCAAGAAATATTTGTGAATGAATAACTTAATAAATGTACAATTTAAAAAAATCAACAAATATGCCACATTGTTTAGAAAGTTTTATCTTTCATCTTCTATATGCCCTGAAAAGACCTGAATATCTTGCTCACTAAACGACTACGGGAAATTAACTTAGAGACTGAGTGTAAGGAAGCTAGGTTATTGCTTGGGGGCATTTAACCATGGAAGGACTTAGTCTGTAGGTCCAAGGCATCAATTAGGAAAAAATATCCCCCTCCTCATATGTCTTTATTATTTTCAGGTGACTTAGAGAGAAGTACCTGGTGTGATCTCCCTGGAATGGCGAGAAAGTGAGGGCAACTGAAGTCAGCAGTTGGGGACTTTGCAGCATCTGGAGCTTGGGGACAATTATATAGACCATCATGTGGATCGCTAGGTCGGAACCAAGACCAACATTCCAGAAAACATTCACGATCTAAACGAGACAATACTTTAAAAAGGAGCCAAATGTGAGGCCACAGTGCTTGGGAACTAAAGAAGAGAGTGCTTGAAAGGGCATACAAGGAAGGCAAGTGGAGAGGAATTCCCAGAAAAGACCCCTGAAGAGGTTTTCATATGCTGCTTTTCGCATCTGGAATTATCCTGGGAGTGGATAAAGGTTTGCTGCTGCGTGGGCACTCCTGAGGTTGGTATCGTTTTTTAGAAATTTCACATGTGAGTTTACTGTCATGTACTTACAACATTTTAAAAATGTATATTCTGGAATTAGATATTGCTGATGGTTGCACAGTCATATGAATATCCAAAAACATTGAATTATACTTTTTTGGGGGGGGGCTCTCTGTTGGCCTTGTGGGGGGGATAAGGTGGCCTTCTGCTCTTCCTGTTTTATGGAGATGTAACTGACAAATAAAAATTACATATATATATATTTAAGCTATACAACACCATGTTTTGACATATGTATACATTGTGAAATGATTACTACCATTAAGATAATTAGCATATTCATCACCTTCCATGGTTACCTTTTTTGTATGTGTGAGAACAAATAAGATTTACTCTCAGCAGATTTCAAGTACACAAGACAGGCAATATTATCAGCCGTAGTGACCGCGCTGTACATGAGATCTCCAGAATTCATTCATCCGCACAACTGAAACTGTGTAAACTTTAACCAACTGTGTAACCTTTAACCAACCAACCTTTAACCAACCAACCAACCAACCATTCCTCCACTTCCAGCCCCAGGTAACCACCATTTTACTTTCTGCTTCTACCAGTTTGACAAATGAATGAGGTCATCCAATATTTATCTTTCTGTGTCTGACTTATTTCACCCAACATAATGTCTTCCAGCTTTATCCCTGTTGTCTCAAATGACAAGATTTTCTTCTTTTTGAAGGCTAATTTTCTATTGACTGTATATACCACATTTTCTTTATTCACCCATCAGTGGACACTTAGGTTGTTTCCATACCTCAGCTATTGTGAATAATGCTGCAGTGAACATGGGGGTGCAGATATTTCTTCAAGATATGGATTAAATTTCCTCTGCAGGTATGCTCAGGTGTGGGAATCCTGGATCATCTGATAGTTCTATTTTTTATTTTGAGTGACCTCCATACTGTTTTCTGTGATGGCTGCACCGATTTGTATTCCCACCAATGGTTACAAGGGTTCCCCTCCCTCCACATCCTCTCCTTAATCTTAATCTTACTTAATCCCTTAATCTCTTTGATTGAAATATTAAAGTAGTAAAAATGCAGATGGCCATGTCCCAAGCCACTAAATCAAAGTATCTTGAGAGCAGGGCTCGTGTGTGTAAGTTTTTTTTTTTCCTCAACAACTTCTGCATGTGACAGTATTTGCCCTAAAGTTATAGAATCAATAATTGAAATTATTTATTTTACCATTTTACTCTTGGGATTATCCTCTTAATTTAAACCTTCAAAGTTAAACATGGCCTATAAATCAACACTTTTCAGAGTTGAACAAATAAGCAATAGATTGTCTCAGAGGACTCACAGCTTTGAATTTTGATCTTGTAAATAAGCAGATTGGTGAGTTTGACCTACACAAGCCACAAGCTGAGGTACATGAAAAATAAAGTGCTATTTTTCTATACTTAATTTTATTTTTGAGTTCTCAATCTGAAGACAGCTTTCAGAAAATAGTATAATTTCTGGTTTAAGCTTGTTTATTATTATTTACCTATTTTTAAGATTTTATTTATTTATTCATGAGAGACACAGAGAGAGGCAGAGACACAGGCAGAGGGAGAAGCAGGTTCCATGCAGGGAGCCCGATATGGGACTCGATCCCAGGAGCCCGAGATCACGACCTGAGCCAAAAGCAGACGCTCAACCATTGAGCCACCCAGGTGCTCCTAAACTTGTTTAATTCAAGGTGTGTCCTTCAGGCTTTTCTTCGGAAGACCACCTGAGTTCTGGTAACAGGGGGCTCACGAGGTATGCTAGCGTTGGATGAAGTGATTGGTCTTGGGTGAGTGGTTGTGGGTTCTGACCTCCCCTGAAACAGACGATACCCTCAGTGGCTCAGAGAAAATTACCCTGCACTGTCAATTTCCAGGGCATTCTCCTCCCTAGGCCATCTGGCTGTGCGAGTCCTGTCGATTTCCACTCTGAAGCCCCTCCTTGGGGAGACCCCTTATTAGTCTTGTATTTAACTTCTCACTAAATTCTGGACACTCCAGGAACACAGGAAGATTCCACCTGCTTTTCCACTAGTCCATGCTAATGTGGAGAGCTCCTGTCGGGCTTCTCATTACCAGTGTTCCAGACCAAAAATTGAGTATAGATCTGCTCTGCTTTAGAAAATCCAAGAATCAGATAGAAGCTTCTTTATCTCTCCTCTGCTGGAGCTTAAGCTTCTCTAGTGGGGAGCAGGGAGGGCATAGAGCACTTCTTAGAGTTTTTCTCTAGTGTGTAGAATTTTCTTTCCCTCCTAACTTTCTCTTTTTCCCTAACCCATGAGATTTTTATGCTTTTTGAGTAAGCAGGAAAAACTGATTTGTTTTTCTCTTATGCCTATTAAGAAAGGATCTTAGCTCTTGTCACTCATGACACACTGGCTCCTGTATAAGTGCACATAAAGATTGTGTGTTTTAACCAATTTTTCCTTTTGGGGCATTCAAAATAAATGTTTATTTTCCAAAAGTCCTATTTCCTGTTTATTTATTTTTTGGTTACTATGGCTGCATTCTTTTTATAAAGAGATATATCCACAATGAAATAAAAGCAACATTCTCTGGGGAAATGCATACATAAATAACATAAATAATAAAATAAAACTATAATTTTAAATAGTTTTACCAGCTGAGGCATTAGACATATGAGAAAGGCCATTTTGGACTTTGCAACTCTAGTCTAGTTACGGCCAAAAACCACAGAAAATTCCTCCAGATGGGCTCAGACAACTTACACAGTGATGAAGAATAATAAATTGCTCTTTTATATCCTAAGTTTGGGGTGACCTGTTATGTAACAACAGAGAACTGACAAAGTAGTAAAAGTGTTTAAAAACTTTTATATGAATTGGGCTCCTAGTGGCATCACATGGAGGTAAGGTAAAAACACATAGGAGGAGGAATGAAGTGGTTGTTTCAGGCACAGAAGAAGGATAAAACCAGTGAATTTGAATATTTAGCCACTTAAAAAAAATCGATTAAAATATGGAAAGAAAAGTTAATTGGATTATTCAGTATGATTTTCTCATGTACTTTTTATTTAAAGATTGTATTTATTTATTTGAGAGAGAGAAAGAGAGAGAGAGAGAGCACAGCAGGGTGAGGGGCAGAGGGAGAAGCAGATTCCCCACTGAGCAGGGACCCTTGACTCGAGGCTTGATCCCAGGATTATGGGATCAGGACCTCAACAAAGGCAGATGCTTAATCGGCGACTGAGCCACACAGGTGCCCCTGTCGTGTATTTTTAATAGGCATTTCCAGACCATCCCATACTGGTAGTGATCTCCAAACCTAAGATCTCAGGGTGCTGGGATCGAGTCCCATGTCGGGTTCTCTGCTCAGCAGAGAGTAAAATATGCAGCTCACTAATCGATCGTGGATCTTGTGATTCCACTGCCCCTACCCATGCTTGTATTTCTCTCTCAAATAAATAAAATAAGATTTATAATGTGTATACTACTGAGGATAATATGTAGTGTATGCCATTTACCCATAAATAAATATCAGGATTACAAGCTATAATTCTCTTAAACTTATGGAGCATATATTATACCTTTCAATCTAGAAAAGGAGAGATGCCATCAGAAAAGGATGTTTTATTTTTTTTTAGCTTTTTACACACATAAACACAATCTCTTGAGACCTTTGTACGCCTTCAGTTTTAAGGCTGGCAATTTGGGACATCCTTCATTTAACCCAAGCTTTTCCATTGAGCTCATTGGCTCTTCTGGATCCCTGCAGGTTACATTCTGTGGTTACCCCAGAGATGTGTATTATGAGGTTGTTCTCGAATCTTGGCATTACTTAGCACGGTCAACTACCAGTGACGGCATTGCAACAGAATTGCTCTCAGAACGGAATTCTATCATTTATTTGGAAAGTGCTGCTAGGGCACCTAATGCTGCCTTTATAATTACATAGCACTGCTTATACACTCAGGTTTTTTCCTTATATAACTTCATGGGAAGAAGAAAAGCTGGTAATGAGTGCTACGTCTATCTAAATAACATATTATGCAGTGCATTTGTGTTATGGAGGACGGATAAAAATTCTGAAATTTCTTGTCCACTTGGGGTGTCTACATATAATGACTAAGTCAGTTACGTATGATAGCTCAGCAAAATGCAGATGATTTTAAAAGACTGTATTTTAGACTAACCAAGCAAAAACTACATTTAAAAAAATCAAGAAATAATATGGAAACTCATACACTAAGCTTTTTGGATGTAAAAGCAGCATTAATCACTAGTGTTCCATTTCCTCTGACTTTTTTCCATTTGAATCACAATGCTTTTTAGTTTCTCCAAGATTTCCTTGGGGCTGTTCATAACCCTCAAGGACAAGATCCACGATCGATTAGTGAGCTGCATATTTTCCCACAGGCTCCTAACGTCTGGGAGCTCCTTTCTACAATTTTAGTTTGGCTTTCATTTTGATTTCCCTTGATCTCATGCTCACTGATGAACCAGTAAAGCAATACTGATTTCCATTCTTAATTATGTGATAGAGTGCAGTGAATGCTATATGATGTATTCTGACTTCCAGCTCATTCCAATTTCTTGGGAAGGCAACAATTTTTTAAAAATATTTTATTTATTTGAGAGACAGAGAGTGAAAGAGCATGTGTATGAGCAGAGGGAGGGACAGCGGGACGAGCAGACTCCCATTGATTGTGGAGCTGGTTGTGGGGCTCGATCTCAGGACCTTGAGATCATGACCTGAGCCGAAGTCAGATGCTTAATCGACTGAGCCTCCCAGGTGCCCCCAAAAAGGCAATAAATTGGTGCTAAAATATAGCTCTAGATATATTAACAGTTCCTATTTTATAGGAAAATAGCATTGGTATAACCAATTCTCTGTCCCTATCATTTTGTCTCTTAAAATATATTTATACTCTATTTCTATGGTTAAAAATGGATCGCCTAATATCGTGTCCACTCAGTCTATTTCATTCCAGGGGTGACAAAACGTTGTCTTTTCTTCATTTTACTATCATAAATTATATCTTTTTTTTAAATGAACAATCGTTGCACACAAGAAAAAATATTCAATTAAAGACAGAGCAAAGTAAAAATAGTCACAGAACAAATGCCTTTAAATCCATTTGCTTTTTAAGGACAATAACTCCGGTCAGTTGAAAAGCACCATACCTTTTGTTCATGGAGGTATAGAGGAATGATTCATTAATTTGAGTGAAATTTAATAACTACAGCTCCCTGAAGCACCTGAGTCCATTGCTGATTATATCCAATTATTTCAGGTACTGACAGGATGACATGGTTACTAAAATTGTGGTTTCAGGATCAGATTGTGTAGGTGTGGGTTTCAGATATGATGTGAGGCAGTTTGTTTAACTTCCTTGTGCCAGTTTCCTCTCTTCTCCCGTCACAAAGGGCTGTTTTGAAGATTTAATGAGATAAAATACAGAATGTGACTGGCATATAGAACCACAGAGAAAATGATAAATCTCATTATTTTTGATGTTGGTGTTATCAGAAAGCTCATTTGATAGCAAGTTGAAAACCATTCACCTGTGTCTTCCCAACTTTGTTCCTCGTTCAGCCTTCTGTAAGAACCTATGTAATGGGATTTCAAGGGCATTCTAAAGAATGATCTCTCCCCTCTTCTTGAATATAAATCTATTTCCCTTTGGGTCCTGCAGTAGTAGATTCAATTTAATCATTATAGCTTATTTTCTAAGATATGGTATTGTCTCCTCTCTTAAAGGCTTATGTACCTCTGAGAATTTCACACAATAAGTGACCCTAAGTCCTGAATATCCCCATGTTACTTCATCTGATGACTCTCTACAAACAATACACCCGTGACAAGCTTTAGTCTAAAGGGCCACTCTTCATTTGACTCGATGGAGTCCATCAATGTTTAGTGTTCGGCCCAACCCGCGGATTTCTGATGTATTGCACTCCTGAACTTGGCAGGATTCGAGATGGGAGGGCTGTCCTGTCGATATTGTGTTCTTTTTTTTATTTTTTAATTTTTTTTGATATTGTGTTCTTAATTATTTTTTACCTCTGACAAAGCTCTCAAATCCAGTCATTGTAAGAATATGCATGAGTCCCCTGCCGGCCCTTCCTCCACTGTTGGAGGAAGCAAAATTGGGGATGGTGGCAGTTTACGATTGTTAGGCCAAACAATTTGGTTTTGCACTCAGGGGTCTTCGAGATTTCAGTGGGCTTCTCCAAACTGCTCTATTATCTTCTTTTCTGTTCCCTTAAAGTCTCCACCTGTGGCTGCACTGTTCCTCCATCTGCATTCCAGCTGCCCCAACATATAGATGCACTGAGCCTCTCTGCTCATTTTTGAAAGGCTCCATCCTTTCTAGAATTCCATTCTCTGTTTCCTGTGTCCACGACTTTTCACTAGATGAATAGAAAAGTATGATTTTTATTTTGTCCAGATTCCTCTTATTCTTGTCTTTATTCATTCTTTTTTTATTTATTTTTATTTTTTATACATATTTTTATATATTTTTTAATTGAAGTTCGATTTGCCAACATATAGTATAACACCCAGTGTTCATCCCACCAAATGCCCCCCTCAGTGCCCATCACCCAGTAACCCCCACCCCTCCCACCTCCCCTTCCACTACCCCTTGTTCATTTCCCAGAGTTAGGAGTCCTTCATGTTTTGTCACCCTCTCTAATTTTTCCCACTCATTTTCCCTCCTTTCCCCTAAAATCCCTTTCACTATTTTTTTATATTCCCCGTATGAGTGAAACCATATCATGATGATTGTCTTTATTCATTCTAACTGGAAGGAGAAGTAGTTTTCTATCTCTTAGTCTATTTCCTGTGGATGAGAAAGAAATTATAAATCAGAATTGAAACCTCATTGAAAGAATTTTGAGGTTCAATCAAATCTTGTATTTCCTCACTTAAACCAGTTTGCAAAAATGACTTGCAAACCTACTGCTATTTTCCAAAACATGAGAGAAGCATTAGGAACTGAAAATCATCTAAAAATAGTCCCATATTTTCTGATATAGGCATGTGAGCCTTCATCGATGCTTTTAAGAAGGTGGCAGTGAGGTGAATGTTTTCACATTATGAATTAGCATAGCAAAACCTGTGACTCCTTTTTGAATCTTTATAGTAACCCTCAACACTACTTGATTATTTAGCAGAACACATTTTCCGAGACAGTTTCTTGTAACCAAACTTTTAGTTCACATTCTGGGAGAAAACTCCTGCGTATATTGGTCTTGACTTTTGAGGAAGTTAATTAACCTTTGAATTTTCTAAAGTCCTCTAATAGAAACATTCTAGAGGTGGTTGGATAACCTTTGAGCACCACGTCTGTTAATTAGCCAGTAAATGTTTATAGTTACTTTCACTGATGAAATGAAAAGTGCTCAGTCTAAGTGGAAATGGCTAGAATTATGGTACAGCCACTCCCATCCCTTCATGAACAAGGAATAAGAATCTAGAGAGTCAAGTAGCTTACACTTTAATGAATAGCTCAATAAAATTATGGATTACATGTGGTTTTTATGGAGATACCTGTCACTTGGTTCCATTGAGAAGGCTAGATGAATTTTGTCACTAGAATATTATTGCATCTGCCTGGTTTTGTTCATTGTTGATGGATTTACAAATAATGATCTTAAGTATTCATACCAAGGAGTACTTGCACCTAGTGTTTTTTCCTAGTGATAGGGAAGTGGTAGGGAAAGAAAGTAAGAACCTATATAAACTGTTGTAGTTGACATGGCAAAAGAATGTGTAGGGTAAATGAAATAAAAAGAAGAGTGACCATTTCTAAATGACTGCCAAAGCAGTAATGAAGGACTTCATAGAGAAGCTGCTACTTGAATTAAACTTTAAAGATGATTAAATATTCATCGAGTGGACAACAGTGCAGAGGTTGGACAACAGCAGCATTGCGGGATGAGGGTTCAGCATGTTATTTTTACAGAACTGGAAGTAATATGAGCTGACTGAGGAGTGGATTGTCTTCACAAGAAGCGCCTCGAATATCTCACTAAGAAGTTGGGCCTTTATCACCAATCATTGTAGGATTATGGAAAAATTTTAAGCAGAAGAATAACACGATCAAATTTATGCTTTGGAAAGATTTTTCTGACAATGGTGGCCATTCATGTTGGGAGAAATCAGCCAGAAGATTGTAGCAAAGACTGGTTAGCTGTTCATAAAGCCCATTTTCTTTTATTTCTGAGCACAGAACCAGATTGAATGAATATTCTAGCCTTTCTTGAAAGTTGATAAAGCCATATGGTGAGTTCTGGCTGAAAAACGGTGGATAGAAGTGATGTGTGTCACTTCAAGGCCTGGCACCCAAGACCCATCAACATGTAATCCCACATATTCTTTACTCTTAGGAGGTGACACAGGAAGATGGTAGTGCCTCAGGGTAGAAGTTGTCAGAGTGTCTGAGTTACTATTGGAGGAAGTACTCTCATGAAATTAAAATACTTATTTTGGATTTTTTTTTCTTTTAGAGGAGGGGAGGGATAGAAGGAGAGGGAAAGAGAGAATCCCAAGCAGGCTCCATGCCCAGCACACAGACCCATGCGGGGCTCCAACTCACAACCCTCAGATCATGACCTGAGCTGAAATCAAGAGCTGGATGCTTAACCAACAGTGTTACCCAGGCGCACCCCCCCCCCAATTTTGGATATTTTGTGAGTAAAAAATAAATTTGTTGGGTTAAGCTATTGAGATTTTGAGGTTAACCTGTTACAGCGGTTTCTTTCAAATGAAACAGAGATTATCACTATAGTTTGGTAAGGAATGACAAGATCCTGAAATAGTGAAGTGGTTGTGGGGATAGAAAGAAATGGACTTTTACAATAGAAATGCAGACAAAAGTAGCAAGCGATATGATTGATTAAGGGTAAAGTAAACGGAGGAATAGAGAATTCCAGCTTCTCAGCTTGGGAAACTGGGAATATGAGAATAGTAAAAGTGGTAATGGTAAGATAGCATTCATAGGATGATAAGATATTTTGAAAAAGACAATTAAAAAAAAAAAGAAAAAGACAATTAGTATTGATTGAATCTATTACTTTCAGGTCTAATTATCTGGAAGATTAGTTTGTTTATAATTTTCTTTCTTTTAGATTTTGTTTTTAAGTAATCTCTACAGTCAATATGGAGCTCGACTTTATAACCCCAAGATCAAGAGTCACATGCACTACTGACTGAGGCAGCCAGGAACCCCTGTTTACAATTTTTTATCCTTTTCCATCCTTTGCCATGCCTTAATTGGGGCACAGTATACTTTCCTGCACCATTAACTTGGGACTTGGCCATATGGTTTTCATGGACCAATGTAATGGGAGTAGGAGCTTCAGTTTGCCAGTTCCAAGTAGAAGCCTTAAGAGATATTTCATATTTTTATTCCCCATGACTGTTCCTTCTCTCCTGCTCTCTACCATGAGGACATCATAACCTAGGATTTATTTCTTCTGCCATCCCTTAATGGTTCATGCCTCAACACAATCTGGATCAGAGCCACCGTAGCTGACTCATAGATCCCATAAACAAGAAGTAAATGTTTGTGCTTGTTAAGCCGCATGAATTATGCAGTGTTATCACAGAAAAAAAAATGGGCCAATTTGGATAAGACACTTGAAATATGTAATAGGAAGTTGGGAATAGTATTCTGGAGAAGAATAAACTGGACATGTAGACCTTGGAATTGTGGTGATTGAAGTCATTAAGCCAGTACCCAGTACGCCACAGAAAAGATGAAGTCTAAGGATGGAAGGAGCCCTAAGAGTAGTAGCAATTAAAGTGTAGGAAGGGGATATATAGTGGAAAATGAGAATGACTATTCAGAAGGTTATGAAAAGAACCAAGAAAAGGTAATATAGTAAAAGTGAAGGGGGGCACGTGGGTGGCTCAATCAATTAAGTGTCCAACTCTTGATTTTGGCTCAGGTCACAATCTCAGGATCCTAGAATTGAGCCCCACATTGGGCTTTGCACTCAGTGCAGAGTCTTACTTGGTATTCTCTGTCTCTCTCTCTCTCTGCCTCTGTCCCTCTGCCTGCTCTCTTTCTGTCTCTCTCTTGCTCAAGTAAATAGATAAAATAAATGTTTTTTAAAATAAAAACAAAAAATGAAGGGATGGCAATACTCAAGGAGCGTGTTATGAGCAATATCAAATATTAGAAAATGCTCAGGTTAAACAATGTTGAAAATAATCTTGAATAAAGCAATTAGAAGACCTTACTAAGAGTCATCCTTTATTATAAGATTTCCATGGACTTAATGTAGTCTCTATACTTAATGTTTATTCAGTTAATGCTGAGTTAATGCTTAATGCTCAGTTGAGTAAATGCTTTTGTTCTCCTGCACTTATACACATGTTGGGGTATCAAACAACAACAACAAAAAAACAATCCTGGCATTTATTCAGCATTTTATACAGTTAAGCTTCTATATTATGTGAATCTAAAATACTATTGTTGCCTTAAAAATCACTGCTTTGTTTTTAATTGTATAAAACAATGATTTATTAAAATAATCTAGTAGAAATTGAACTTGATAATTGAACTTGAACATTTAATGCTTAAAGGAGAAGATACAACTTTTTTGGCTTTTGCTTCAATTCAAAAGTGGCTCTAAATTGGTTTCTAAATCTAAATCTAGATTTCACCCATCTAAGCAAATATTTAAGAAGGCATTTAAAAATGCCAACAAATCTGATTGACAGAGTTAAAATGATATATGTACTTATTTTAACCAATTGAGTTTAAAACCAATGACACATAAGCTCGTTCAGAGCATTAAGGGAGAACTGGGATACTGTATGTGTAATATAGTTGATTAATTGCCTTTTCAGAAATAGAGATGCACAAGCTTTTATGATCCATATGATAGAAGAAGTGTATTTTCATTAGGAAACTTTTAGAATGACTGCTGGTTTCCTTAGGGAACTCCTTGGATAATAAAATACTAAACATTTTGTTTAACAATTTGCTACTTAAAAGCTTCCACAACGTGGAATTTTTGCCATGTAGAAAAGCTTTCAGGATGCATAGTGGAAAAGATTGTTGGTATTTAATTTACTGAACTGGAAAACACAAGAATAGCTTTAATGTTCCTGAAAGATATTATCAACAATATCTCTACAAATGTTTTAAATTATATTATTATTATGGTATTCCGAAATGCACTAAACTTCTTAAATATAGCCGACAACAGTGTACCTCTTCTGGACTCAGTTGTATAATAATTATGGAATGAACAGTTTTTTTGGCAAACATAAGAGATAGCTGCAAAAACTCCCAAGCATATTCCCGAGGCACCTAGAAGGCTATTTTGGTAGGCTGCTGAAGGTCTCAGCCTAAATCATGAGAACCATTTCCCTTTCAGGGAAATCAGAGCTAATTTAGCTGACTCCAACTCATTCAACTCAGGAAAGAGGAAAAAAGTTCTGAACTGCCCTGGAGAGAAGACTATAGACTAAGGTGTTTCTCTATTGAAATAATTACTTAGTGGATCTCTTTCACTGGACATAAGTTGAGCCCTTCATTTGGACTAATGTCTCCCTTTCCCTTTGTGCCGTACTGACTGATCCCCATATACGTACAGAATGTTTGCTGTCAGGATGCAACCTCTGAGCATACTTGCGCAGTTCTCCTACCAGCTGTACCACAAATCAACCCTGTTAGCAATTAAACCTGCTATGCCAGTTAAATTGCTGTTGGAACTATGTAATTTAGGTATTACATAATAGAGTAACATATGAATTGGAAAAAGCCATGGTAACCATTAAGTGTAACATCTTGGAAAACCTAATAAATGCATCCAAATTGGGTGTATGCCAGACAACTCTAAGGAAGATCGTGAAAAATCGAAAATCCAGTGAGATTTTGCATTCAGTTTGCCTATAAAGGCCTTAGTGTTCATGCTTTACTTTTGGGAACCACAAACCAGAAATCTTTGATAATACATTACGATTATGATTTGTACCAGAAAGACAGTTTGAATGTCTGATCACAGTTGTTTACCCTCCAAAAAAGTCTTTTGCTGGCCAACCTAAAGATTGTAGATAAAGATGAATATATAGATGTTAAGTTAAAAAAAATGGAGAGGTAGATCTCTCTTTTGAGAGTATCTGTTTTAAGTAACTTCCATTAACCAGTCCACTTCATATTTCTATCTCATTGGTAAGAAGGCTTTTATGACATTGCCCAAATCTGCTGAAGCCTTGCCAGCCCAACAAAGTCCTTACCTTAGATTCTTGACCTAGTAGTCATTTTTCCTTTTGCAACTTGATGCTTCATTTGCACCAGTATCCCTAGTGATAATCTGGGCTAATATTACCATGCCCAGGTGTATCCTCACATCAGGGCCCTAAGCCCTGATGAGGGTTGCGTCTCTGAAGATAAAGCAGATGGAGATGGAGGACTATGTGAAGCTATGACTTGGCATAAAGCAGTGCTTAATAAAGGTTGGTTGAGATAAATGTCTTTTTACACATCCCAGTGGGCAGTAATTCCACTCATAATTTATTTTCCTTTGGAAATATGACTGTTCCTGTAACTTTTTTCTAAGTCTTACCTTGTTGTATCAATGAGATCTTTTTCATTTTTTGTTATAAATTATTTTTTTTTTTTTTTTTTTTTTTTTGTTATAAATTAAACAAATGTTAGCAAAGTTCAAGCATTTTCTCTACATATAAATTGCCATAATGATAATGATTTATATATCATTTAGATTAAGTCTTATCTTACAGGGCATCTGAGCAGCTTTGTTGGTTAAGAGTCGCCTTTGGCTCAGGCCATGATCCTAGGGTCCGGGGGTTGAGGCCCACCTCAGGTTCCCTGTCAGCAGGAAGTCTACTTCTCTCTCTTTCCCTCTGCCCCTCCCCACTTATATACTCATGCTCTCAAAATAAATAAATGTTTTAAAAAAATAAAGTTAGTCTTACATTGATCTTCTGGTCCTAATCACAAAGCCAGTGAATGGGTATATTACTTAAGAACATTAGACAAAACTAAAAGAAGAGATTCAAGTCACAAGTGTATCATTGTCCAACAGTGATAATAATAATAATCCCCCCTAAAGGGGATTATTTAATCTAAAATTGTCAGTGACCTCATAGTGTAGATAATGCATTTTGTAAGTTTTAACACTGGAGCCGCATAGCATTATTGCAGATATTATACAGTTGCTTTGGGTGGGAGAACTGTTTTGATTTTTTTTTTTAATTTATTGTATCCTCCTGAACCAAATGTTTAAATAACTTCATAATACCCTTCTCTAGAAAGATGCTTATCTTTACTTTTTAATTATAGTTTAACTTGGACGAGAATGGAGTTCTTGTTCAACTAGAAACTAGCACAGGGGCGATTGTTCTTTTTCAACTGTATAGTTGCAAATAAGAGTGCTTCTGCCCTAGAACTATTTTTAATAATTCAGAATTTCATTGTGAGCTAGAATACTGACTAGAGAATCATGGGACTTTGTTTCTATTCTATTTCTGACATTGTAACTAATTTGGTATCCTTCCAGGACAAGGCGTTTAGCCTCTTTTTTAGTTTAGTTTTACCAGCTGTAAATTGATATAAAAATGGCTTCTAGGGTAGAATGTCTCCAAAGTTACTTTTATTACGAAACTATGATTTTCTTTAAAAAAAATTATGAGTAATTACTCTAAGTAAGTGGCAAGATGCACGAATCTCAGGTGCTGTAATTGTATGCAGAAAGATCTGTCAGGGAGAGACAGGGCCTATATCAATTGTTAATTGCCACTTGGCTTCAAAGAAAGCACACGGAATAACTTTTCATTCCTTTTCCAGGTATTTCAAAACAAAAAAATGTAAAAAGACATTATTATTTTTCTCCTTTTCTTCATAGGACAACATTTGCAAAGACCAAACTGCCTGAGGGATGGTGTGAGAATCACACGCTTGACCACATACTGTTCCAGCAAAGCTTGGCTGACGGTGTCTAATCTCTGTTACAACTGGTCACAGTTAGAATTAAGGATGGAGGTTTCCTAAGTCCACTTTCAACCCGAGGCTCCCTTGGACTCTAACAAATGTAACATGCCTTCACCATTCTTGCTTCTGATGTCCTTTCCTTGCTTCACTCTAGCTTTAAAGTTACCCTCAGGATGAGATTCTCCTGTGGGATGAAAACAAAGTTAGACTTCCCTGGAAGCCAAGATTGAATAAATCAGATGTGCTGGTACTTTCCATCAATATTGCCCACATTTCGGCTCTTGCACTTGCTAATTCACTTTTTAAAAGGAGACAGCAGTTACAGTCCCCACAACTAAAATTGCTAACATAAGCCTAAATAATTCATCTAACGAGCCTGTCGTTTCCTATGTCTAACCGCCCAGAAAATACTGCTCCTGTCCACCTCCAGCCTGCTGCAAGGAGCCCGTGAGAGCTTCAGAAGTGTCTTTGCAGAGCAGAGCAGGGGCAGCATCCTTCCCTTCTTTCCCCAGCCGCTGGTAGTTAGGAGACTCTGGGAAACTGAAGTAGCCAAGTCTTACGTCAGAGGTGAAAAGATGCTCAAATTAGTTCTGGGTCTCCAGAGGGCACCTAAAGGACTTGATGTTATTAGTATGTCTGTTATTAGGAAGTCATCTCAAGTTTAGTGCTGCGTATTTTTAAAACCAAGAAGGAATTATTTTCTTCTGAGAAGCTAACATGCTGACATTAACCCTGCCGTCTACAAAAAAGGGAAGAGAAGGAGGAAAAAAAGGAAATTACTAAAAGAATGGAGGACAGTTTGCTGACTAAAATAAAATACATGTTAAGAGTTCTGGAGAAAGAAACAGGATTTATTCCTCTTCAGCTTTCCTCAGACGACACTGCCTACTACTCTAAATGTCCATCCTTCCTCATGTGACTTAGGAGAATTGACAGTGATTTACTCTCTGATGGAATCCCTGATGTTTGCATTCAAGAGATATCAAAATGCATAAGGATCGCCTCCCTATCAATAGCAGGGATTGTGCTCTAGGGAGTTTCCGGTGAACCCAGAAAAGACATCAGGAGCATTTTTTTCCAAGTTGGTAAAAAAGAATCATAAATTTTTCTTTCCTAGGGCGAACCACAGGTATTTTGATTCAAATGTCATCCACATGGACTTTCAAATGCAGGTATATGTTCTCCTGCAGGTAGGCTAGAAGGTGCCAATAGAAGCCAGGCTATTTACCTACTTATTTAACTTGAGAGAAAAAATGGTCATAGACTATTCCAGGGAAGCTTGGCTAGAATACTGTAGTATTTTTGACATATCAAATTAACTTGAAGTCTGTTATAAGATGGGTTAGAAATTTCAGGGTATTTTCTCTTCCCTGGTAAATCTAGGACATTAATTCATATTTAACTAGTTCTCTCTCTCTCTCTCTCTCTCACTCTCAGACACACACACACACACACACACACACACACACACATACTACACAGACATTTCCAAAATGTGATTCATCTTTCATCTAAATAAATAGTGGCAAATGATCAAAACAGTAAGGATGAAACAAAGACTTGACACCTCAGGGCTGCTGCTATAAGCAATTATTTTCAAGAAAAAGGGACCTGGGAAAAAATGGGGGAGGTAAAAGCTAAAATACTTTCAAGTAAACGTGGGGAATGTCTGTGCATTCCAAACCTCAGAAATATGTGAAAATGTGTAATGAGCTCTCATTCTCCCAAAGACCTAGTCAGAACTCCATTATTAGAAAATACAGAAGAGAACGTGAGGAAGGTTTTGATGGCTCCTGCAAATCTAGCTTATTTACCCCATGTCACACTGAAAGCAAAAAGTAAGAGTAATACTAGAGTCAAATTTTCCTATCTGGCAGCTAAGTGATCATTGAGTAGTGCTACAAGTAGTTAATAGTGGTCTAATGTCATCTAATGGATTTTTGTCTCATTTTGTAGATGTCCTCACTAGACAGTTTAGTAGAAATCCTGACTTTGCATCTTGCAGAGATCTGTCCTATAGTTGTTTCTCAGACCAAAAAAATGAGACCTTGACCAAAAAAAAAAAAAATTGTGTGTGTACGGCGGGGGGATTGTATTCTTGTGTTATTTATCCTGTGTATTATTTCTCATATGTGTGTAATGCAAGTAATATTACAACCTATTTTATATGACAGCTTGGAGACTTAATATAATGATTCTGACTGCCTCAGCTATAATGAGCATATAATGAATTTAGATAGTTCAATTAATGCTACAATTAGAAGTGTTTATTAATATTCAAATATTTGAGTACCTACTTTGTAGTAGACACTGGTATTGTAAAACTGTGTGTTCTCAGTAGCTCAATCTCATAAATTATAATTGGTATATAAGATGTGATTTGCATGCCAAATAATTCTGCATATTAGAATTTCAAATGCAAGCAAACCTTCCCGGGATATTCATGAAGTCATATAGAAATAAAGTTAATAATATTTATCTTAGCTTGAGTAAGAGAGTTCTTAGATTGAATAAATTTTTCTCTTAAAAAGAACATTATTATGGATAAAGAAAAGGTCATCCATGTACACACGCATACATACACTCACACGATGGACTATTATTGAGCTTTAAAAAAGAAGGAAATGCTGCCAATTATGACAACATGGATGACTCTGGAAGGCATTCTGCTAAGTGAAATAAGCCAGATGAGGAAAGAGAAATTCTGCATGGTATCACTTACATGTGGGATCAAAAAAAAAAAAAAAAAAAAAAAAGAAAGAAAAAAGAAGTCAAACTCAAAGAAACAAGGCTAAAAAAAAGTGGTCGCCAAAACATATGGGATAGGGGAAATAGAAAAAAGTTAGTAAAGGGGTACAACTTTCAGTTATAAGATGAATAAGGTCTGGGAATCTACTGTATAACATGGTTACTATCGTCGATAACACTGTACTGTGTGATTGAAATTTGCTAAGAGAGTAGAACTAAAATGTTCTTACCAAAAAAAGAGGAAAAAAAGGTAAATATTTAAGGCAGTGGATGTGTTAATTAACCCTATGGTGGGGGGGCAGTCTTTTCACAGTATATACATATGTCAAATTATCATGTTGTACACTTTAAATATCTTTTTTTTACTTTAAATATCTTACAATTTGATTCATCAGTTATATCTCTAAAGCTGAAAAATAGAAAAAGCATTAGTGTTTAAGATAAATACTTTGTTCTGTAGTTGCTAGTTGTGTCATCTGTTAAAAAAAAGAGCTGTATACTGTTTTGTCAGTAAAATGATTGTGTTTATTAAACAGTTATTTTCTATATCCTTTTGATAGAAGCACAAGACCTTGGATTTCTGTCCAAAAATAAAATTGAACCATCAAAAAATTGCCTTTATTTACATGAGATCTCATATTTCTTTTTGGTTGCAAAAAGCATTCTTAGTTTTTTTTGCTGGAATCTAACAAACAGATGGACAAATGAAAAACTTCCATTCTGCTTAAGAGACCCTGTGTCTATTTTCTTTTTCATAGAGATAGAGCCATAGTTTCTATCTCATTTAAAGCAAGTTTCAGATAAACAGCTCTCCAAAATAGAAAAGCCCCAGGCAGGAAGTCGATGTCGCATGAACACCCATTTTATTACAGAAGATGCATCTAATGGTCTCATAACTATGGTCAAAGTGAATGAGAATATTTTTCTTTCTGTATTTCCTTTATTCCTTCCTGCTCTCCCATGATCCTCTCTCAGTTCTCCCTTATTATAATTCTTTTTTTTTTTTTTAAATCCTTTCTCTCCTCTACCTTTCTCCTGATAGTGGCTATTATGTCTCAAAGACTGCGTACCACTTTACACCACCTGTGTTCTTTGGCATTGGAATTTGGGAACAGTTTATTTCCTTATATGGGTGTCTGGGGGAAAAGCTAAAAATGGCCTGGTCTCTTATGAAGGGACGGTTTTTTTAAAGAAGCCTGGTCATGGACTGATTTTATTTTATTTTTCAACATTTATATTTTATTTGGGACTGCTGATTTACTGTTCAGATGTATACCACCCATCCACACCGAGTTTGTTTTCAAGCTTAATTCAAGAACATTGGAGTATATCCACGGAATATTTTTATCTTAAATTCAATTAATTAACATATAGTGTATTATTAGTTTCCGAGGTAGGGTTCGGAGACTCATCAGTCTTATATTATATCCAGTGCTCATTACATCCTGTGCCCTCCTTAATGTCCTGTTACCTGCTACCCCATTCCCCCGCCCGCCTCCCCCCCAGCAACCCTCAGTTTGTTTCTTATAATTAAGAGTCTCTTATGGTTTGTCTCCCTGTCTGATTTCATCTTGTTTTATTTCCCCCTTTCCCTGTGATCCTCTGTTTTGTTTCGTACATTCTACATACGAGTGAGATCATATGTTAATTGTCTTTCTCTGATTGACTTATTTCACTTAGCACAATACCCTCCATCCATGTTGTTGCAAATGGCAAGATTTCATTTTTGTTGATGGCTGAGTAGTATTCTATTGTGTGTATGTGTATATATATATATATATTTTTTTTTTCCTGCTATCATAGCATACTAAGCTACATCTAATGGCAGTTTCTAGGGCTCATTTAAAAAATCAAGCTTCATCACGGGGCTGCAAGAAGGTTGTGCTGTAGGTTTCAGCAGCCATGAGAGAGAGCAATCAATCCCTTTAAGCTGGAAGCAAAGATATCTCTAGAATGGGGCTAAATGATTGGAGCTGAATGGAGGTCCCTACTTGGCCTGCTGAGAGGTGCGGACAAACTATGCTAGCAGCAAAATAGTCAGAGGAAAGGTAAAACTTGCAAAGGTCACTTAAAAATCAAAAACTTATATCCATAATTTCCCCCAGTCCCTTTCAGTTAAGCAATTAATTAGTTTACTTAGTCAACAAATATTTATAGTGTCTACTATTTGCCAGCATGTGGTAGGTCATGGATATAGCAGTGAGGAAGATAGAATGAAATCTTCTCAGTGGAGTTTATATTCTAGAAAATCATTAAAAAAAAGTTTGACAGCTATTTTGATCTGCCCACACCTAGGTGAAGTTAGGAAAGCTGAAGAAAACTGTAGCCATAGATTTAAGGGACAAGACATGTTTTCATTCTTGTCATCATACTGAGGCAGTTAGGAATCACAGTTATAAACAGGAAATTCTACCCAATAGAAGAGACATTTCTGCATATTGTTGCCATCTCTCTTTTTTCATTTTTATGACATCTACTTCATTTTATGGCATTTTATGACTTTTTGTGGCACATTATAATATTCGAAAACAGCCCTCATAGATTATTGAATTTTCAGAGATGGTTGTAACTTAGAACGCTTTCAGTTTAACCCTCAAATCATCTCTTTTCTATAGAAATAAAGGCTCTTACTACTGTAGGTCATTTTGTATCTGATGCTTTAACACTGTAAAAAATCAATAGTCACTTAAGGTGTGGGTAGCTTCTACAGTCTGGTTTATCCATAGGCACTATGGTTACATTACTTGAGAAATTGTTCTTCTCAGACACCATTTCTCTTGGGTTTTTTTTTTTTCTTCTTCCTTTTTATCTTAGCTTTATAAGTGGCCAGGGGGCTGTAATATTATGAATAATTCGAACAGAATTAATGGGACACTTTATGTTTACAAGGTGAAGTAGCACCAAGAAGACTGTGGAATCTTCTTCGCAGGAGATGCAGTCACATTGTTTGGCAGAGTTGGTGTGCCAAGTGAGTCAGATCTTAGAGAACCAAAGACCAGCCCAAGGGACCTGTCACACTCATTTTAAATTTGGCCACTTTTGATTTTAGGTGCTTCGAACAAAGGAAAAAGTTGGACATGAGTAGTATTTTACAAAGAGTTCCAATATTGTTCAAACTGACTTGTCCATCAAAATGAGTTGGTTCATTTATGAGCCATGTAGCAGGGCGGGGGCCTGTAGTAGTCAGGGTCCAGAATTGGGCACACACTAAGTGTGCAGAGACACAAAGAGAAGGCTGCCTCCCAGGTGTTAAGACTGATATCTCAACACACATGTTCAAACACACACACACACACACACACACACACACACACATTATTTTATACTCAAGGGTAGTAGAGAAGCATAAGTTTCCCACTCCTCCAGGGCCATGGAGTTTGTCCAGTGTAGACCGATGAATCCCAATGATCTTCCCTTTGTAAGATACAGGAAAAAGCATATCTTACTAAAGATTGAACACAAATTTCTTACCAATTTAGTATTTAGAGAGATCAGAACTCGTTGAAATTGATTTAGAAACATTTTTTAAAAAACATGATGTGTCTCGTTTTGAGCATGGCAGTGGTTGTCAATACAGAGTTAATATGTTATCAATTGTAATAAATTGTAGAATTGATGACGAAAATATCTAGATAGGCAATGTTTTGACAGGATTAAAGAAGATTTTTTCCTGTTATCATACATGATGCAGGAAAGAATTAGACAGATGATTTATATTTTTCCTTTAAATATAATCTTGAAATCATGGTTACAGAAACAAAGATTTATTTAAAAATAGTAAAAATGATCAGTTTTCTCCTGTTTATTATTTATATCCAGATGCTGACATTTCATTTAAAAATAGGCTTCTATAAAATGACTAATAAATGGTTAAGTAGAAATTATGGTTTCCATATTCTTTAAAGATACTAATGATGATATTTACTCTTAAACAACTGAATGCCATGTAATCTTTACAAAAAGAAAAGATATAAAATTGAAAAAGAGTAAGAATAAGAGTGAAGGGAAACAAGAAATGGTAAAAATAAAAAGATGGAAAGATAGAAATATGCTATATTATGATAAATTTAGGCAATTTTCTAAAAAGCAATTGCTTTCACTTCCTCAAATCAGTTTTGAACTTTATTCCTCCATTTCCCCAAATGAAATTAAGTGGGAAATCTTCAGTGATCTGTCTGTAGCACCTGGTATATATCTGGTGGGTCAATCTATCGTCTTTGCCTCTCCTTCCTAGCATGTGTATGTTTGTATACAAATGTGTGCATACATATGTGTGTGCACGTATGTTTGTGCGTCTGTTGGTAGAGAACGCTTCAATATCAATATCCATTTTTACGCCTGTGTTAAGCTCTGTCCATTCCCCAAGTGCCGCCTCTTGCCTAACCCCACTAATAAAGACAACCGAGTATCATTAACAGGCTTAGCTGCCTCCGAAAAGCTAAGATCAATTCTGGAGAATCTCTTGTCCAACTTTCTGAGACTTGTAGTCAAATTACTTTGGTTGCTAGTTATAAGATGATATCATGGAATTGTAATAGTGAGTTTATTTCATTTTCTACATCTTGTGCCCAGCTCTGCATTTCTCCCCTAATTGCCTGTTGCTTAGTCCTGGTTTAGTAACCTTCCAAGTACCTTTGGAGATACCCTTCTGAGCATGTCCATGAAGCCAGCCCAAGCAGCATTCTTGATTTAAACCACCTCTACCTGCCTCCTTCCAATCCTCCACTTGTCAAAATGGCAACCTTAACCATCCAATGGTTTAATCTAAAAACATTTGTGTCAATCTTAAATCTTTCTTTTCCTCGTACTTAGGGGGCCTATAATCTCGGGACAGTCCCAGTTTACTTTTGTGTCCCCAACATAAATATTAAGAGTCTTCATTTTCAAGGTGTTCTGACTTGGGTAAAAAAAAAAAATTATTCACCCGATTCCAATTCCATGGAATATTCCATATGACACATCAAAAGCCCTATTGGCACTACCTTCAAAATGTATCCAACACTCATCCACTTCTCCCCATTTACAACACACCATCATAGTCCACGTATTAATCTCTCTTACTTATATCATGGAAACAGCCCTCAATCTGGCCTTCCTGCTTTTATAATTTCTCCATTATAGTCTATACTCCACCCAGGAGCCAGCTTACATCACTCCCCTCTACAACATTCCAATAGCTCCTGAGAATAAATCTTACCATCTTGTCATGCCCTAAGAGAAAAGTTCAGAGGTGACCTTGCCTCTGTCTTTCCATTCTGTGTGCTGACACTCTTACCCAGTTTTTCCCTAGCTATACCAGACTTCTTCCTGTTTTATAAACGCATTGAATTCAACTCCCATCCTTGCAGTTTTTATCTTCTCTGCCTAAAGCTCTCTTCCCCTGGTCTTTGCAGAAATACAGCCTTCATTTAGGTATTCCTCCACTCAAAGGTCAATTCATCTGAGAGGCTTTCCCGGTCACTATGTTTTAAGCAGCTGCTCTGATTCAGTTCGGGAAGCAGAAATAACTGTAGGTATTTCAGGCAGAAAGGAATTTAATTTGAAAATCAGGAGCTTACAAAATCATGAAAAGGAAAGGAAATCAGAGCTCACCACTGGACCCCTGGCTTCAGGTCATGCCACTGTGAGAGTTCAGGAAATGGCTGATGCCATTGCTACTTCCGTGGCTGCTGCCATGGCGACCTCACACCCAAGCAGATATGACCAAGTGGACTCTGATGCCCAGCAGGGCATATGTTCACATCTGCTGAAGTCTGCAATCGGCTGCCACCAGTGCAGGAAAATAGCCTCTACCTCCCTGAATCTTCCATATCTTATGCAAGGACACCTCTCCTATAGCAACTAAACTACACCTAGTGGGCTAGCTGAAAGGGAGCCTGGGAAATGCATTCTTTATTCTTCAGACCTAGTACAACTAGAGGACATAGAAGGGGTGGGACTGGAGGCAGAGTGCCAAGAGCCTCTATTTAGTACAAGTTCCCCCGGGTCCTGTCACACTCTCTTCTTGCCTTGCTTTATTTTTCTCCAGGGCACTTATCACAACCTAAAATATTTATTTGTTTGCATGTTATTCTGTCTTTTGTAATAGCATCTAAAGTCCAAGACAGGGACTAGAAAGATGTCTGTTGGCTCAGAGAATGGCACTTGAGAAATATGCGCTGAATATATAAATGAATCAAGAAATCGATCAATATATATCTGCTTTGGATGGATAGTCATAGTCAGAATTTTGTGAAAATAAATAGCATGTTCCATGTTGCATAGAACTATTGTCGGAGGATGATCCCATTGGATGGGAAAAGGGGAAGCCATTAAAAGTTAAATTAGTAAATTGAGGAGAAACTCAATTTTAGGTCAGCAAGATTTTTGTGGGGAATAAAAACAATCAATCATACTTTTGTAATTATAACCGGAAATTATGTTTACTTCTCTTAGAGAAGAAAAATGAACGGCTGTCTGACACTTGGAAGTATTAGTGACGTTCCATTGCCTTTTCTACCTCTCCTTGCTCTCAGAGGGATCCGATCCGGTTGAGGGGACTGTGAGAACTCTGTGCGTGCTGGCCTAACCTTTTACTCCATCACAGGACCTGAAGTCGGTCAAGCCAGATGTTAGAAGCCAGCTGGGCCAAGTTCTGTCCCTGGAGGGAGGAGCCTGCAACCCTCTTCACTGTTGTGACTATGCCTGAGGACTGAAGTTCGATTCAAGTGCAAGGAAGCAGAACATTATTTTGACTTCGGGGATGAAAATACGTTCTTCAATAACAAAGCAGATTTTTTTACACCTAGTTGCCTCCTGTTGTAGCAGTTTCCAAACTTTTATACACGTTGGGATCACCTAAGAACTTTCAAATAAACTGAGGCCTCGGTCACCTCCAGAGATGCTGATGTAATTGTTTCCTGGTGCAGGCTTGAGAATTAGGATGCTTAAAGCTCCCAGCTGATTCTAATAATCAGCCAAGGTTGCAAGGTTGGTTTATGGAAAGGAGTGCTAATTAGTCTCTTCAAAACCCAATAGAACAGGGGATCCCTGGGTGCCTGCATTTGGCCTGGGGCATGGTCCTGGAGTCTGGGATCGAGTCCTGCATTGGGCTCCCTGCATGGAGCCTGCTTTCCTCTCCCCCCACCCCTCCTGTTTCCCCCTCTCCCCTGGCTCTCGTGAATAAATAAAATCTTAAAAAAAAAACCAATAGAACAGATCGAAATTGGTGTGAGTTTATTGGCTGTCTTATGGGTTGAGCTGTGTCCCCCCCCACAAAGATATACTGAAGTCCTACCTCCTGGTACCTCTGAAGGCGACCTTATTTGGAACATAGACATAGAGTCTTTCCACAGGTAGATGAGACCATTGGGGTGGGTAATCCAACATGACTGGTGTCTGTAGGGGAAGAGGCACCGGGGGATTGCCATGTGAAGACAGCCGCACATGCTGGAGTTACACTGCCACTGGTGAATGAGTTACACTCATTCCCTACAGCGTAATCTACTGCTCAAGTTTATGGATATGCGAGGTCGGCGCGCTCGAGGATTTCCAAAAGGTAATTACCAGCTAGGGTGAGCCTTGGGGAATTTCCTCCTGTTCCCAAAGTACATTGCAATAGTCAGTCTCCTGCCCAAATCAAAAGTGGAGATGCTGGCCCATGGGTACGATTCCACCCAGAGTGATATCTGACTGGCTTATTCTCTTTCTTAAATTGGACCTATGTACATTAAAAAAAAATCTAGATTTCTGCCTTCTCTTTAAAAATTAGGCCAGAAAAAAAAAAATTTAGGCCAGAGGACAATATGCTAACATTCCTGTGGGAAAATAATTTCCTGGATTAGAATAGAGGCTAAGCAGTTTGCATGGTGCTTGTATTCCCCAGTTTGTGTCTGAGTATCAGTTTCCCCTTGTGATTGGTTTTGTCTGTAGTACAGAGGCCCATGTTTGTGCGCAGGTTAGGGGGATGGATACGGATGTTCCTGATATAAGAAGGAGACGTTTTTTGTTGTTGTAGCTAAGAATATTTTCAAATACTTACTACAAAGACAGAGTATGCTTTACCTTTACTCTTACTTGACTCTTTAATTACAATTTATAAAAAAAAAAAAGAATTAACCTTTGAGAAGGATTGGTGTTAATACTTGTTTAAATGTCTGGTCGAATTTGCCAGTGAAACTATTTGGTCCTGAACTTTTCTTCGTTGGGAGATTTTTGTTTATTGATTCAACGTCCTTATTTGTTTTGGGTCTGTTCAGATTTTCTATTTTTTCCAAGGTTCAGTCTTGGTAGGTTGCACATTTCCAGAGATTTATGTCTCGTCTGCAGGTAGCTGTCCCACACAGGGGGCTGCAGGCCCTTGGCTGGGGGGCTGGAGCCAGTTCGAGGGCCACCGTGGGGCTCACAGCGGGGACGAGGGCTGTGGGCCTCCACCCTGTGTGCAGGGGGGCCAGGCTCCTCCGGGCCCAGCACTACATCCCCGACCTCCCACAGGCACTTTGTCTGCGGGTGGGCGCCAAATATATGTTGTGGGGTGGAGACAAACACGAGGGATGGCCCAGACTGCCGAGAGGCTGAAATCACCTCCGGGAGCTCTCTGGAAATCATCCATTCCTTACAGTTTAGGTAAAGCTTGACTATTAACTCACCTGGTCCTTGTGACCATTTCAATAGACACCTTATGATATTAGATGAACTCTAGTTTCCCAGTTATGGTTTGTATTAATTCTTATCATTTATACTTTATTAGGAAATCAACCATTTCCTCTAGATTTAAAGATTTTTGGCACAGAGTTGCATTCCTAAACTTGTATTATTTTATTCTGTCTCAACTTTTTCATGATAAGCCTATTATACTAATGAGCTTTTACATTTTATTTATTGCCTATATATTTTCCTATTTAATTAAATTCAGCTTGATAGGGACACCTGGGTGGCTCAGTGGTTGAGCGTCCACTTCTGGCTCAGGGCGTGACCCCGGGGTCCTGGGATCGAGTCTCACATCGGGCTCCCTGAAAGGAGCCTGCTTCTCCCTCTGCCTGGGTCTCTGCCTCTCTCTCTGTGTCTCATGAATAAATAAATAATAAATATTTATTAATATTTATTATTATTATTTATTAATATTATTTATATTTAATAAATCTTAAATAAATAAATAAAATCTTTTTAAAAATAAATAAATTCAGGTTTATAGACATTCATAATTACTTACCTTTTTTATTTGGGTTCATTTTCTTCTAATTTATTAGTTAAGATAACAAGATATCTTATTTTTCTGTCTTGACCTCATTATCAAAGACATCACCAGTTGAACATTTTTACTAGCTATAGATTTTTCTCTCAATGATTGTGTTTTCTTTTTCATTCCTCTTTATATAGTTTGTGGACTATCTTTTGACTTCTTTTCTGGTCTAAGGATTACCTTAGCAACATATTTATAAAGTTCCTAGCCCCTCTGGTTTCTTTCAGTGTGTGTTCCTTTGCCCGATTCCTTTGGCCTGTCACTTTGTTTTCAACCTCTCTGTAAAACTTTGGCTTTAGAGTTTCTTGAAAATAGCATGTCGCTGAGGGTTATTTTTAATAATCCCCTTAAACAGCATATTTTTGTTCAGTCTCATTATGTTTACCACAGTAGTTGATACACTTGTTTTTCTTCCAACTTACTTGTGCTTAGTTTTAATTTTATATTTTCTCTTTTTCCCTTTTCTTTTTTCCCACATGTGACCTACCTAGTTTCTATTACTTTCATTTTCTTTCCTTGTTAATATGGAAGCTTAATTGTATGGTTCAATTCCGTAAAAGCTTATAATTCCTTTTCCTATTATCATGATCACAAATATATTTTAAATACTATTTATTGGGCAACAAGATTATGTAATTTTCATCCATGAAGATGTATCACTAATCCCTTACTTATCCCGTCTTTTGGTTTTAGAGTATTAGGATTCCCTTTAGAGAAGGTCTCTCCTGTTTTATTTTATTTATTTATTTATTTATTTATTTATTTATTTATTTATTTATTTATGAGAGACGCACACAGAGGCAGAGACAAAGGCAGAATGAGAAGCAGGCTCCATGCAAGAAGCCCGATATGGGACTCGATCCTGGGTCTCCAGGATCATGCCCTAAGCCAAAGGTGGTGTTAAACCACTGAGACACCCAGGTTGCCCACCTCTCCTGGTTTAGAAGGATGTATTCATGCTTGTTTTAACGTTCCCCAAATATCTTTCTCTACTTATACTTTATTTCATAAATATTATTACCTGAAATGCTGTTTGTCCTAAATATATTTCATTTGCCCTAATGAGTAGATGCATCTCAGTAGATATATATCTCTTGAACATAATCTTTCAGATATTGGTATATATGGGGTACCTGGCTGGCTCAGTCAGTAGAATGTGCAACTCTTGATCTCAGGGTCATGAGTTTGAGCCCCATGTTGCATGTGGGCTTAAAAGGAAAAAAAAAAGAGAAATTGGTAGATGCTATTTTACTACTTTCTAGCGTTCAGTGTTAGAGATGAGAAAATAGGAATATTTTTTTATTTGTAGGTAATTTATTATTATTATTATTATTATTATTATTATTATTATTATTATTATTTTGGTCTACAACTTTGCAATTCCTTCAAAATGTAGTGTTCAGCCATTTAACCATCTATGCAGAAATGTGCATCTTTTCCTACCAGTTCATACCAAAATTAGGTGAAAACCACAATCTGTTTTCTTTATTCATTTCAAGGAAGAAAAATATTTAGTTACTTTTTCCTCCTGCATCTATTCCTTTTTATTTTCCTGGAACTTTTATTATTTACATGTTATGCTTTCTTGATCTCACATTCTAATCACTTAACTTTTTCCATCATGATTTCTATCTACGTTTTTGCACAATGCTTTGAAGGAAGACTTGAATTTAATCTTCTGAATTATTTATTCAGATCTTAAAAGTGACCTCAGTCTTCAAATTGTCTACTAAATTGTTTGGTTGGAAAATTGTGCTTTTTTTTTTTTTTTATAATTCCAAAATGTCTCTTTTGGGCTGAATCTCCATAAGAGCTCTTACTATTTTCATTCGAGTTATTATTTTTCCAGCAGCTCTAGTTTCCTGGTCATGGATTCTATTTCTTTTGTTTGCTAATGCTCCTGTGGCTCCTGGGCCCTTTAAATAGGCTATTGTATTTTTCTGTTGGCTCACTGGGGTCAAATCTGGCTGATGGGAGAACTCTGAGTGACAGCAGTTACACATCATGACATTATATCTTTCCCTTGACCTGACAATGTAGAAGATTTGCATCTGAAGGAAGCCTGCTGCCATCCTAGTCCCCTTCACTCAGGGGTAAGGAGGGCTCCGTTGATTTATTTGGCTCCTTTTCTTTTGGTATCAAAAATATCAGTTATATTGATATTCCTAGGGATCCATGGATTTCTACAGGTGAAACTTTTGTCAGGATCTGTCACTTCCTGCTTTCTGTTTCCATCCAGGAGCTCCTGGTCCTGATCTGATAAGCTAGCCTAGGCCAGAAGTGAAAAAGCTCTGCCCACTAGTCTCTATCAACCTTCCCACAAAATCTAAACCTGCACTCACACTCAGCTTCCCATAGTCACTGGCATCTAGCCCAGAAGTAAGCAGGTTAGAGCTGAGACTGAGAGAAAAGAGCCCCATTCATGTCACTGTGCTCGGAAGTCTTCTCCCCACACTCAACCATATCTGAAGCAAGATGGCAAGCATGTGTCATCAGCTAACTGATGATTGATTGATTGATTGGTTTATATTTGAAACACAGGAATAGGTAAAGGGAAAAGCGTTCCTCGTTCTCAGCTCAGAGGCGTAAAAACAATACCTAATCCTCATATAGCAATTAATGTATTTCAGACATTATTCTAAGAGCCTTACCCATCCTTGATGTGTCCTTAATAAAAACCCTGTGACGCAGGATCCATCACCACCCCCAGATTCCCGATGAGGACACAGAGGTTAAGTTTCAAGCCCAAGGTCACACATGTGAGGGGTACATGGGAGACAAAGCAGGGTTCAGATGCTGGAAATCTGACTTCAGAACTCTCACTTTTAGTCACTACTCTACTAGATTGCTGCCACCGAGTGTGCCCCGTCAAGAGGAAAGGGAATTGATTGTAATCATCCTTTGTAAAGTGATGCGTCTTGTGATTGAGGAGAAAACTAGAATCAAGTAAAATTTAATATTCCATGTAAAGTGTGATGCCAGAACCAGCCCTTGGCAACATTAGGAAGCATTAGGATTAGTTTATATTCAGTATTTTCCCAATTTGAGATCCTACTTCATCATTCTGGGACATGAATGACAGGAATCCACCCATTTTAGACCTCTAGGCCAGCAGTTGGTAAACGATGGTCTACGGGCCAATTTGTTCCACTGCCTGTTTTTGTAAATAAAATTTTGTCGGAACACAGGCACATCCCTTCACTTACTTATGGTCTATGGCTGCTTCTGCCCTCCAATGTCAGAAATGAGTAGTTGCAAGAGACCAGATGGCCTACGAAGTCGAATATGTTTACTATCTGATTGTTTATGGAAAAAGTTTGCTGAAACTTGCTCTAGGTTAATATATTCTTTTTAAAAATTATTCTGGGAATTTCATCTTCGTGGCATTGCAATTCACTTAATATGAGTCTTGTTTCGCTGGACTTTTGTTCTCCGCCTTCTAATGACAGAGCTAGCTGTCTAAAACCCAATAATATATGTAAATATATGAATACTGATGCTGGTTTTTATTGGTTCCTCTTGAAGTTCTTTTATGGATTCAGTCTTGGAATATTGTGTATTTCTAGAACTGTATCTATTTCTTCTTTGTTGTTCAGTTTCTTGGTGTATAATTATTTATAGCAGCCTCATGATCCTTTGTATTTTTGTGTTGTCAGTTGTAACTTCTCTTTCATTTCTGATTTTATTTATATGAGCCTTCTCTCTTTTTCTTGGTGAGCCTTCAGGTTTGTCAATTTTGTTTTTCCTTTCAAAGAACCAGATTTTAGCTTCATTAATATTTTCTATTGTTTTTAGTCTCTATTTATCTATTTCCATTCCTATTTTAATTATTTCCTTCTTTCTATTAACTTTGGGAGTCATTTGTCCTTCTTTTTTTAGATTTTCTTGGTATAAAGTTAGATTATTTATTTGAGATTTTTCTTATTTCTTGAAGTAGGCCTGTATTGGTATAAACGTCCCTCTTAGAACTACTTTTGCTGCATCCCAGAGATTTTGGATTATTGTATTTCCATTTTCATTTGTCTCAAGGTATATTTTTTATTTCTCCTTTGATTTCTTTGTTAGCTCAAAGGATTTTCAGTCTCATGTTGTTTAAGTTCCCAATATCTGTGATTTTTCCAGTTTGATTTGGAACTGATTTCTAGTTTCATATTATTATGGCCAGAAAAGATGTTTGATATGATTTCAAGCTTCTTTAAATGTATTGTCTTGTTTTGAGGCCTAACATGTGATCTCTCCTGGAGAATGTTCCATATACACCGGAGAAAAATGTGTATTTTGTTTCTTTTGGATGGAATATTCTATATGTATCTATTAAGTTCATCTGGTTTAATGTGTCATTGAAGATTGTTGTTTCCCTATTGATTTTATGTCTGGATGGTCTATCCATTGATGTTAGGGGGGTATTAAAATTCTGCACTGTTATTGTATTGCTGTCACCTTCACACTCTCTGTGTGTGAATATTTATTATTTAGGTGCTCCCATGTTGGGTGCATAAATGTTTATAAATGTTGTATTATCTCATTGGATTGACCCTTTTATCATTATGTAATGCCAATCTTTGTCTTCTATTAGAGTTTGTGTTTTAAAGTCCTATTTTCTGATAATAATATAGCTATATCAGCTTTACTTTCATTTCCATTTGTAGAGAGTATCTTTTTCTATCCCCTCACTTTCAGTCTGCATCCTTATATCTGAAATGAGTCCCCTGTAGGCAACACATAGGTGAATCTTTGTTTTTATCTATTCAGCCATTGTATATCTTTTGGTTGGAAAATTTAGGTCATTTGCATTTAAAGTAGTTATTGATAGGTAGGTACTTATTGCCATCTTGTTCATTGTTTTCTGCCTGTTTTTGCAATTCATGTTTCTTTTCTCTTTTCTTGCTCCATTCCCTTGTGCTTTGATGACTTTCTTTAGTGTTATGTTTATTTTCCATTCTCATTATCTTTTATGTACCTACTATAAGTATTTGCTTTGTAGTTACCATGAGGTTCATACATAATAGCCTAGATAGATAGATAGATAGATAGATGGATAGATGGATAGATAAGACAATGTATTTTAAGTTGATAGCAACTTAAATTTGAATACAGTCTAAAACCTCTAAATTTTTACAATTTTTCTCCCCACATTTTGTGTTTCTGATGTTGTATTTTACATATTTTTATTTTGCATATCCCATAGCTAATTATTCTAGTTATAATTAATTTCCTACTTTGGTCTTTTAACCTTCACACTAGATTTATCAGAAATTAATCTACTATTTTTATATATTTGCTTTGCCAGTGAGATTTTTACTTTCATATGTTTTCTCATTATTAATTAGTACTTTTTCTTTTCTGATTAAACAAGTCCCTCTAACATTTCTTTGTAAGATTGACTTAGTGGTGATGAACTTCTTTAGTTTTTGCTTGCCTGGAACCTTTATCTCTCTTTCAAATCTAAATAAGAGCCTTGCTGGGTCGAGTATTCTTAAATTTTTTTTAACTTGGGATGCCTGGGTGGCTCAGTGGTTGTGCATCGGCCTTCGGGTCAGGGTATAATTCCAGGGTCCTGGGATCAAGTCCTGCATCAGGCTCCCCATAGGGAGCCTGCTTCTTCCTCTGCCTGTGTCTCTGCTTCTCTTTGTGTGTCTCTCATGAATAAGTAAAATCTTTAAAATAAAAAAAAAATTTTTTCCTCTTTCAGCAATTTGAGTATATCAAGGCCATTCCCTTCTGGTCTGTGAAGTTTTTGCTGAAAGATCAGTTGATATGCTTATGGGGGTTCCCTTATGAGGATACATAATAAGTTATTCTCTTATTGCTTTTAAGAGTCTTTTACTTTAACTTTTGATATTTTAATTATAATATATCCTGGGGTGGATCTCTTTGGGTTCATCTTATTTGGCATTCTGTGGACTTCCCGGACCTGGATGTATGTTTCTTTCCATAGGTTAGGGAAGTTTTCAGCCATTTTTCCCTCAAATAATTGTTCTGCCTCTTTGTCTCTCCTCCTTATGGTAGCCATATAATGTGAATGCTATTGGTCTTGATAACATTGTCCTGTAGGTCTCTTAAGTTATCTTCATGTTTTAATTTTTTTTTTATTTTTGTTACTCTGTTTTGATGAGTTTCACTGTCTTCCAGGTCATTGATCCATTCTTCTGCTTCACCTAGTCTGCTGTTGAAACCGCCTAGCATATTTTTCAGTTCAGTTATTGTATTCTTCAGTTTTGTTTGGCATTTTCTTACATTTTCTTTGTGCTTTATAGAGTTCTCGGTATATTTATCCATCCTTCTCCCAAGTTTGGTGGGTATTTTTATGACCATTAATTTAAACTCTTTGGCAGATAGATTATTTCTCTCCATTTCAAAAAGGTCTTATTCTGAGGTTTTGTTTTGTTCTTTCTTTTGGAACATATTCTTCTGTTTCCTCATTTTGCTTGACTCTCTGTGTTTTGTTTATTTCTGAGTATTATGTGAAACAGCTATCTCTACCAGTCTTGAAGGAATAAGTTTGTGTAGGTGCTGAAAATTCTTTTTCTTTTTCTTTTTTTTTTTTAAGATTTTATTTATTTACTTGACAGAGAGCACAAGTAGGCAGGGCAGCAGGTGGAGGGAGAAAAAGAAGCAGGACCTTCACTGAGCAGAGAGCCCAATGTGGGGCTTGATCCCAGGATCCTGGGATCATGACCTGAGCTGAAGGCAGATGCTTAACCGACTGCACCACTCAGGCATCCTGAACTTATTTTTCAACCTTTCCCTAGCTCCTACTTGCTTTTGTGATTGTCTAAGTAGACTGATTTATTCTTGACAATTCCCTATTGTTGAGGGAGTACCACGACCTGTCAGTGTTTCTAAGGAAGTGATCTTAGTACCTAGTGCCTTGAAGCCAGATACTTAAGTAACAGTTTTTACATATATAAATATGTGAAGTACTATGGGATCATAGTTATAGACTTTGGTGACCTCTGAACCAAGGTGATCCAGTGGTGTCCCCTGGCCAACATTTGCAAGAACTGGGGCTTCAGACAAGTGGATAAGCTCCTGAGATGTATCATTGAGCTGTGGTATGCATGCCCAAAGCCAAAGGAGGTTGAAAAGATGGTGTCTCCCTGCCTATGTTCCCTGAAGGCACCTTTGTAGCCTCTAGATGTGTAGCAAACCTGAATCCTGTCCCTCAGTTTGAAGTTCTAGGACATGGAAATGGGTTTTTTTCACATGTAGACTGAGGGTCAGCTTCATTCTGCTGTCTGTACAGTGACATGAATGTGGTAACCTGCCCTGAACCGTCTATGTCTTTCTATTTTTGCAGTCCAGGACCCCAAGCCTCCTTCACCACAGAGACAGGAAATCAAGAAGCATCTTCTGTGGGGACTGCACTCACCTGCCACTTTAGCAAGCCTTGGGGAGAATGTTGAAGATGGGTCACGTCCATAACTTTAGAAGTAGGGGAAGAACACTTGGAGCAGCACATGCCAGTGGCCTTAACAAGGCAGGGAAAGATTACAGGGTGCAGGGCACGCTTGTGGCTTTAGTGATACAGAAAAGAGTTGAGGGTTGGGTGTCTGTGGCTTTAGCAATGCTGGAGAAAGAGTACTGGGAATAGGGCATGTGCAAGGTTTTAGCAATGTAGGAGAGGAGCACTGAGGACGGGGCACATCTGAAGCATTAGCAGGGATGTGTCCGCATACACTCACCTGTGCTAGTAAGGTAGATGGACTGTGAAAATTACACTCATCAGCGCCTCTGTCCCCAAAGAAAGTCTCAGTTGGCCCCTGTACTTCTGGCAGAAGCTTTAAAATCAGCAAATGTGTACCCTTCACAGGTAATTCAGTCACCAGGGATGAGGTTTTTGGTGAAACCGTCTCTGTCTCACCCATCCATCTTAATGTAGTCCTTTTTTCCCCTGTTGTAGAGGAAGCTGATCAGCTAGTTTTCTGTTCTTTTTCAGTAGGAATGATTACATGTGTAAGGTTAGATTTGGTATGTCTGTAAGAGATTACGGGTTTCTGGCCTTCCTATGCTGCCATCTTGGACTGCCCCCTCATTTTATAATTTCAGAGTCTGCAGAATCTTTCTGGTGCCCTTCTAATTACATTACCCACTCCACTTCTGATCTTATTTACCATGCATGTACTTTGTTTGCCCTGTCTAATATTTCGTTCCCTGGCTGCTGAACCCTTAAATGAGTTTTTACCTTTTCTATTAGCTCATTGATTCAAGTCTGGATATTGGAGGACTGTTAGTGACAGCAGTCACACAAATGATGGAAAATGGCATGGCCTTTGCCTCTATGACCAGCAGTATAAAAGCCACTGGACTGCTGTTCTGTAGATTCCAGAAGAAAGAGTTCACAGAATAGTTTTATTTGTAATGAAAAAAAAATATGGGACTAGAGGATAAATATTACCTGGCAGCAAGGAGAAGAAAAAGCTCTCATAGTAATGACAGCTGGCCTGTAACTGTAAATATTTATATAAATTCTTGAGGTTTACAAAGCACTTTCCAATGCTCATTTAAACTTTTCTACATTTTTGCTAAAGTATTTGTATTTATATTCCCACTTCACAAGTGAGATAACAGGCTCAGATTAAACAACTCATAAGTGACAGAGGTAAAACAAATCTGTTTTTAGGTACTAAAAATCATGACCTACCAGTGTCTGTATTGTTTTTATTGGAAAAGAAGTAGAGAAGCATGATGGAGAAGAATAAAGAAACTGTGTAGGGACAGGGCTGAGGCAGGGAAAAACAATTTTTCTCTCTGCAGAAAAAAGCAATTTTCTTCACGGTAAGGGAAAGAAAATTGGTGGAATTCTTCAGAAGTTTGTCCTTCACCTCTCTGTTCATTCATTTAACAAATACTTACTGAGAACCTGTTATGTGTCAGATGTTGGAACTGAAGATACAGCAGTGAACAAAAGATCTGTTTCTCATGAAGTATATATTTAGGGGAGATGGGCAATGAAAAAAATAAACAAAATACATAGTATATTAATCAATGATAAGAACCAAGTAGAAGAAAGGAGAGAAAGGGGCTATAAAGTTTCAGGGTATCCATTTAAGATTTTAGAAAATGTGGAAGTGCCTGGGTAGCTCAGTTGGTTAAGCATCCAACTCATGGTTTCAGCTCAGGTCGTGATCTCAGGGTTGGGAGATCAAGCCCCATGCAGGCTCTGTGCTGGGTGTGGAGCCTGCTTAAGAGACTCTCTCTGCCCCCCCCCCACTAATTAAAAAAAAAAAAAAAAGATTTAGAGAAAGTGGTCAGGAAAGACCTCACTGAGAAGACAACTAGAAGTTACCTAATATCCTAGAAATGTTATTTCGATTAACTTGTCTAACATTATAGCTCATTTTTCCATTTTTCTCTTCAGAGGTATCTGGTACCCATTCTATTCTTACTAAAAATAAATCAATTAATTCATTATTGTTTCTGACTAATTATGTCTACTAAGTTAATTAATCCATGACTTTCTCTTTTTTTCTAAGATTATATTTATTTGAGAGAGAGAGAGCAGGAGGTAGAGGGAGAAAGAATCTGAAGCAGATGCCACACTGAGCTCAGAGCCAGTCTCAGGGCTCAGGGCTTGTGTGACAAGCTAAACGCACCATAGAGATTGAGGGCAGCAGAGTATATTGTAGAAAGCCCTGATCTGAGAAGCAAGAGACCAGGATTCCTGCTTTAATAAAATCTGAGATATTCTCGATCCCACAAGTTCCCATGAGATCAAAAACTGGGAGATGAAGCCAAGAGTTAGACACTTAACCAATTGCGCCACCCAGGTGCCCCAATCCCCGACTTTTTAATACATTATTTTACCAAGTGACAAAGTTGGTAAGATTGAGACACTGTATCATATTAATTCAGTAATGTCCCAGACAAAATATTTTCATAACTTTCTGTGTAAGAAGCTTATATGTGAGAAACTGTAACTTTCAGTGCTGTTAGAATATTACCTTGGATAAAATGAATCACTATGTTGTTTTGTACAATGGTCTTTGAAAGTCAGGAATACAGAAATTAAAAAAAAATTAAATTTATTGCCTTCTGCTATACTAGAACATGGTTACACCCCACTTCTCTTCCTACAATCAGTGGACAGGACATTCAGACAGTCTAAGATATATTTGCTGTCTTCTTTGGAGGCTTTTGAAACAATTTATAAAAAGAGGTAGTAGCTACTCTTGATATTTGAGGGGGCTCACTAAATAAATAGCAGTCCCTTTTCTCTGACACCGAATTTGGAACCAAATGACATAGGTGTCAGAAATACCAGCTTCATTATTGAGAAGCTTGTAGGGAGTATGACCCAGATTACAGACAAGTGTTTTTGCTGCTGTTGCTCCAAACCATTAAATTTATCCCCTCAGACTATAGGACTATCTGCCCTGCTGAGTTTACCACATGACTGAGAGCAAATAACCAATTAACGTCTCCAAAGACAATTAGGCCCCTTAAAGAAGGGCCAGATTCAGGGCTACCAAAGAGAATACAGAATAAATGGTATTTCATGGAGTTGTGAAAACAGAACTATCCTGAGTACAATGTTCTCTTGTCTCCCTTTGGGAAAGCGTGAGATTTCAGGCAAAGAGTGAGTACCAGTGAGTTCCTTCCATATGGCATCCTCAGTACAAAGAGGATTAGAGTTCCTGCCTAAAGGTTTCATTTGATCTAGCAACATTTTCTCACATTACCATCAGTGGGGAGATAGAGAGACTTATTATTTACTCCTGCAATTAATTCAATCTTAGTTTTAACATCATTTACTCAATTCAACAAGAAGGAAAATGTGCAAAGATATTTATTAAAAAACAAATAGATATTACCCAGCAAATGTTGAGTGCCAAAAAATGTGCCTAGCACTGTAGTATACCGGCTTCCAAGAATACTATAGAATCAGACGTTACCTTTATTTTCAAAACAGTTATAATTCAATAGTTTTGACAATAATAATAAACATAAAACAATAGTAAGTAATACAACACAGAATATTAGCTGTTATTGAGTGTGACAAGCTAAATGCACCATAGGGATCGAGGGCAGCAGAGTATATTGTAGAAAGCCCTGATCTGAGAAGCAAGAGACCAGGGTCCCTGTTTTAATAAAACCTGAGATATTCTCAGCAAATCTTACTTAATCTCTTTAGGTTTCAACTTTCTATTCTATAAAATGAAGGGTTCGACTAGGATATAACCTAAATTAAAAATTCATTTTTTCTAATATAATAGTACCAAAATAACCTTTGAAATTTTAAAGTTTCAATGAATTAAGTCCCACATCTTTTGTTTTCCGTACCACCTACTGTAAGAGAAAAATGAAAAGAAAATATAAATTGACAGAAAAGTAATAAAGAAATACACAAATAAATAAGACTAGACAAAGAAACTAAGGAGGAAATCCAATCACAAATATTTCAAAGGCCCAAATGACATTTGTTAAAAATGGTAAAGGGGAATTGTGTATTTGGTGTCCCTGCACGTCAACTTGTGAAGGGAAATGCATCAATCACTCTGCAGAAGGATGTGCAGGACCCTCTCCTAGAGTGTAACTTCATATAATCTAGGCTGGGAGGTAGAGTCTAATACAGATTTTTTTGGCCCGAGTCTGCAATGCTAATGCTTCAACAGATTAAAGTGTTGTCCTTACTGTGTGACCTTAATTAGAAGGAATAGAAAAGGCAGAAAGAGAATCATTGTTCTCAAGTCCTCCATTTTCTCTAGCTCTATGTCTTATGGAATGAGGAAATAAAGATATGGGTTTCTCACTGTTTGAGAAAAATAGACGTTTCTTAAATTTTTTTTTTAAAGTTTACTACATTGAGGTGATCTTGAGAATCACTGAGAAAGGGCTGCTGGACCTGAACTGGCTAATACAGGCTTGAGGGACCCTACGATACCCTGACTGACTTGGGGAGAGATGGATCCCTTACTGGTTTTGCACACCACCTTATCACCATCTCTGAGACCTGCCTCAAGATGGAGAAAGTGTACATGAAGCGTGATCATTTGAGGGAACCAGGGGAAAAGCAAGCAGAAATCCTCTCTCTAAACAAACCCAATGTCTTCTTTGTGTTTTTGTTGTAAATCTACTCTGAAATATTTTAAAATATTTTGGTAATATTTTTGGGCTTCTGTGAAACTCCAGTTTGAATTCAAGAGGGCTGATACTTCTAATTTAATTTTGTGTAAAAATAGTAAATAACCAACCGTGATTCAGATATTCTTAGCAAATGAGAGTCAATTTCTCAAAATTCCTTTCTGCTTTCAGAGACTATCAGTGCCAATGGATTTCATCTTACACAAAAGAAAAACATCAGTTTCAGTTTCTATTGGTGTATATGCCTTAAGTTGGAGATCACAGATGATATCTTTTGTTTAGGGAAACATTTTAATGATCCCTTTTTGGTATGAAAAACAAGGAAGTCAGGAAAACTAACTTCTGCTTAATTGCTTAATAAAATAACATATTTCGAGTTTCGAGCTGTTGCTGGACAATGTGAAGAAGATGGGATGAAAGTTGTAAAAGATAAAAACACAAAAATTTTAAAAAGTAAGCAAACAGCTTTAGAATAAGGGTGACTGGTGGGAAGTTTTCTACGGTGGTAATGGTTCAATGCCATTAAGACACTGATATCTAGTGATAAATTAAAAATTGTTTTCTTTTAGGTACTCTGCTGGTGGTCCCTCATTCTGCCAAAGCCCTGAGCAAAAGTTGGTTACACCAAAAAGAATTCCAATGGCGGTTCAAAAGAAGGAAGAAAAGGTGAAATACACTTACAGAGTGAAGGGACAGGAATAAAGGAAAAAAGCTGTAAGAGTTGAGATGGCCATCAGGGATCAAATCATTCAACAATAACTGGAACTTAAATCTGGACATAAAGATGACGAAGAGAACTACAGCACCTGCTTCCAAGAACTTCAGAAATAACTGGGACAGTGATACACTGCCCAGAGTACTTGGGATAAAGGAGAATTAAACTACTCTAGAAAGAGAAGGAACCCAGGAAGTCAGAGGGCTTGGGGACACTTGGGTAGCACCTTCCCTTTAGTGCCTGTGGTATTCAAAATCTCTTAGGATCTGGTGCCCAGATCTCACTTTTGATATAGAGTTATTGGTTAAGCATAGATAAGCAAACACAATGCAAATTATTGTCAGGAGAATATACTTAAAAATAAATGCAAAAAATTCAAAATGACATCTCTACTTTGAGTAATGATTTTGCTCTTCTTGGAGTTACATAAATCTTGTCTTACATCCAGTGAGTCACCAAACATTATTGCTAATAGCTCCCAAATTGGGATTTGAATTTTATAGGTTGAAATAATTGGGTTTGTTGTTGTCACGTGTGTGCAGGTGAGTGTGTGTGCAGGTGAGTGTGTTTGCATATATACCAGCGTAGGTGCATGCGCTTTGGCAAAGATGAAGTTAAATTAGCCCACTGAGCTAGAAAATGAAGGTTCTTCCCTCTCCCACCTAATGGATGGAATGTCAGCCTGAAGCCAGGGATTTTTAATACGGCTAGATGAACCCGTGTGTTGCTTATGCATTATTCATGGTAAATTCTGAGATTTTAGTGCTTGGCACTGCTGTCAGAAGAAAATGAAATACATAGATCAAAGTGGGCATTAACTTTTTCCTTGCATTGATACAGTTGATCCTTTTTCAATTTTTAAAAATTGTATTACTGAGCTATGTCTCTAATATGAGCTTTCCTCAGAAATAATATTCTTTGGGGACACTATTCCCTTTATGGACGTATTTGATACCAGCATTCACAGACCGTGGTTTGTACTTCCTACAGCTCAGCCATCTCAAATGGCTTTGTTTTAAAAAATGCCATGTAATGATGTAAACAAACAATACAAAATCTGTCAGGTTGGGTTTATTTTAATATATTCCTGCCTAATACATTTAAACTGTATCAATATTATAATATGCTCACATATAATACTTGGATTTTAACTTACTTTCAAAAAAATCTGTTAACATCTCTTTCATTTTCTTATTGTTTTCAGACATAACTATGCAGCTAGCTTCTCTTAACTTGCATGAATGAAGCAACACTGATTACTTCAGTCTTAATATATCCATGTATATATTATATCTATATATAACACATCTATTTATATATACTGTTTTCATGCTAATGGATTAATTACATAAGTGTAAAATGTATTCAAAGCTATGGAGTCAGTTGTGGAGAGAAACAGCCTCAAACAGGAGAATGGAAGTCACAGAATCACTCGATCATTGGCATGAATGAATGAGAAAGTTGTCACATGTTTTATATTTTTAAAGAAAATTAGTCAAGGGTGCCTGCGTGGCTCAGTCAGTTGAACACTGGACTCTTGGTTTTGGCTCAGGTCATGATCTCATGGGGTGTGAGATCAAGCCCTGCATAGGTGGCCCACCACTCAGTGGGGAGTCTGCTTGAGATTTTCTGTCTCTGCCTCTCTCCATGCTCATGATCTCTCTCTCTCAATCTGTCTCTCAAGTAAATAAATAAATAAATAAATGCAATCTTTAAAAAACAGAAAATCGGATATAAATGTCATTTTCTCATCGTCCTGGATTTTAGGGTTGAAGTAAAATGATATAGTGAAAAGAGCGTGAATGTTGAAGTTTGAGCTTTAGGTCCAAATATTAGCTATTTTACCACTTACATTACTTTAGACAGTCTGTTCATCTCTACTGAGCCTCAATTTCCTCATTTGCAATATGGAGCTAATACTATTCAAGTTCTACACTTGTGAGAATTATCGAAGATTATGAACAGAAAAGGGTCTAATACAATAGAGTAGTCATACTTGGAGTGATTTCTTGTCTTGTCTCAGTGGTTTCTAAAGCTCATCTCCATCTTTGCCTTGGCTCCAACTTGGTTATTCATCAATTCCTCCTTTGCATATTTCACCCAGTGCCCTCATAGTCCACTAGATTCTTAACCTTGGGTGCAGGGGACCAGAGTGTGAACGTTTACCTCTGAATAATTGGCACTTAGCACAGTGTTTGATATGTTATATGACTAATAAAAAGCACTAAATATTTGCTTATTGAATGAGTGAATATACTCAATAATTTTTTTGTTGTTGTTTAAGCTAGTTGAAGTTTCCTTTATTTTTTTCAAATGAAGGGATTCTGGGAAATGTAGACATTAGATACTTAGAAGTGTGATATTTAAATGTTCAATCACCAAATGCAGAGTTGTCTGACTGAAGGGAGGCGGGGATTTGGGGAGTTTCATCATGCCAGTCTGCTAAATTGGCAATCCTTGATATTTGATAATGAAGTTGCTGGTTAAACTATTTGGAGGTTTCAGGAAACATTCTAAGAAAATGTTAGGATATTGGCATATGTTGGTTACTCTTGCCCCCTGAAGAGCTTTGAGAAAGACAAACTTTACTTCAGCTTAAATATCCATATTAAAGTGGATTGGGGAGCACAGAGCAAGGAGATGGGTTTAATTAAGGGAATTTTGTTTTAGTTTATGCCCAACAAATAGGAGGCAATGTAGCTTCAGATAATCATTGTCTCTTCTCATTTTATACTCTCTGTAGACAATTTTATCCAAGTATTTGGTGTTGATTAATAGCTACATGCAAATAAATTCATAAGTTTAGCCCCGATTTGCTCTCTGAGCTCCAGATCTATATAAGCAATTGACTATTAACATTTTTGTACTTGAACTCGCTGTGGTACCGACCGCTGAACTTGTCCACAACTGAACTCATGATTCTTGCTTCTCACTTTGCTTTCACTTGCTCACTCCCCAACCTCTTCCTATTTCAGAAAGTTATGCCGATTTCCATTCACTTATATGCTACAAACAAGGGTGCAACCTTGCTTGCTCTCTCTCCTCCACCCTCTGTATGAATTTTTCTATTGCTAACATAACACATTACCAAACATTATTTTATCACCTCAGGGTTTTGTAGGAAAGAAGTCTGGCACAGTGTGGCTGGATTCTCTCCTCAGGGTCTCATTGAGCTAAAAGCAAGGTGTCAGACAGTTCTTTGGTTCTCACCTGGTTCTTGGGGTTCCCTTCTAAGCTTCCATAACTTCTGTATAGTCTTCTTCTTCAAACCAGCAATGGCACACAGTAAGCCCTTCTCAGCATTGAATCTCTCTGACTTCCTTTTCTGCCACATCTTCCTTTTTGTCTTGTCCTTCTTTTAAGAGCCCATGTGATTACATTGGTAGCCCCGGATAATCTTGGCTATTCTCCCTATTTTAAGGTGAGCTGATTAAAAATCTTAATGACATTTGCAAAATTGCTTTTGCTTTTGCCATATAAAGTAACATAACCACTGATGTAGAACCAAGGGGTGGAAGATCATGGGGACCATAATTTTGCCTACAATATTCTAATTTTCAACACAAGGCCTGATCATTTCCTTTTTAAGATTTTATTTATTTTATTTATTTATTCATGAGAGACACAGAGAGAGGGGCAGAGGGAGAAGCCTGTGGAACTTGATCCCAGGACCCTGGGATCATGACCTATGCCAAAGGCACATGCTCAACCACTGAGCCACCCTGGTGCCCTGAGACCTGATAATTTTTTATCCTAAATATCTTTCAAATTTGTTTACTCCTGTTGAGATCTACTACCAACACTCTATTTCAAGTTACCATCATTTCTCACATGGACAAAGCAATTACCTACTAAGTTGTCTTTCCTATGCAGCCATTTCCCTGCTACATGTTTCTTCATTCTCATTTTGATGTAAATGGCTTCTTTCACAAATTAATGGACTTTAAAATACACACAATATCCCCTTTAATAATGTATCCCAAACCCAGTCTTTTAATTTTTATATTGGTAGATTAGTGAAAATGGCAGAGAAAGAACTTCCAAAAATTTTCCTCTTCCATTAAAGCAATGAGGAAACTGACCAAAAGTGTCAGAAACAACTTTCTCAAAATTCTGGAAGTTAACCAAAAGCTTGCAGTGATCAAGTAGTGTTTGTTCAATAAAAATGTTCGAATCTCCATTAGAACAGTGAGATTTGTGGTTATATCACCTTGCCATACTCCACCCTTTTCTCCCAAGCTCTATGGTAGCTTTGAAAACCAATAGCCCATAATCACAGTGAAAACCAGAAACCTGGCAGTAACCAGAAGAAGCATAACAGGTTTGGAACTCCTTCACAATCTTAGCTCTGAGAGTTGTCATTATTTGATCTGTCAGGTAGTTCTATGGAAAATCCCACTTTCAGAATTGTTTTTATTGGCTCTGACATGGAGTCCAACTAATGTGAAAAGCTTCTTCCAAAGGGACATCTGTTAAATTGTTAAGAGACAAATGGTTTAATTTTATAGCCAGCTGAGGAGATAGATAACAGTTAGGGCAAACAATAGGTTCACCAAAAGCTTAAAAGCAAAAGTTGGGGAAGGAGATATCAATAGCAAAGGAAAATTTTTGACATATTTCTGGGAGTCTAGAAGGCCACATGCATGTGTACGGTTGGGTGTATATCCAGGCCTATGCACATGCTCAGGAAAGACGCAAGAAGGCTCCAGAAACTCAACTTTTGCTGACGTGGAGGCTCTATGCAAGCAGAGGGTAAAGGCTGAGGTGGTACTGTCAGCTGCTTGGCTTAGTATTCAAGGTGTGTTCCAACACAGAGTCCCCTGGCAAAGGTTAGGAAACTTACTGGTCTCAGTAATTTGAAGAAATCTCTGTCCAATTAGGTGACGACTAACCAGTGGTCAGTGGCCATACACAAAAAAAGGTACAAGTTTTATAAAATTAGCTCTTAAAAGTCACTAAGCAAGTAACAGCACCAATAACAAATGGGTGGGGAGGGGAGATGGACTCTGACTTTCAGAGTTTACATTATGTTATTTGAAATTTGTAAGTTTTTAACAGAAATGAAAAGACTTGCAAAGAAACAGGAAAGTATGGCCTATATACAGAAAGAAAGCAATCCATAGCAATCAGTAGAAATCAGTCTCTGTCCCCAAGGAGGCTGAGACTTTGGAATTACTAGAAAAAAAAAATTTAGATTAGCTATTTTAAATATGTTTAAAGTACTAATCTTTGAATAATTTATTTATGCAATTAACATTCATTTATTTATTTAAATATTTTCTTTCTTCTTATATCCCTGTACTCTGCATCAGATTCTCTGCATCCTTGAGGCAAGGTCATTTGTGCTCCTTGTCATTTTTTTACCTCATTCTGCCTCACATTCCTATGGGCTCTTCCAACATACAATGCTGGATATCCTAGGTACACTCAGGGCTCTTGTAATGCCACCTGACTCTCTCTCCTCACCGTATGCAACTTATCCTTTAACACTCTTTTTGCACTTCCTACAGTGCCTAGGCGTGCCTAGAAGAGTGTGTCCCATAGTTACTGTACAACAAATGCTTTCAAATTGAAGTAAGATCTGGATTATTTACTTTTTTAAAATTTTTGCCTTTTTGTTCTTTATCACAATTTTTTTTTCACAATTTCAAAGTAGAAGCACACATGGATAGAAGATTTTGGGGAGATATTATGCACAGGGGAATATATTCTTTTCCCTCTGTATTTCCAATGTTCCCCAAATTGCCATTCTCATCCTTTTAGGAAAATTCAGAAGTGAACTCCTCTTATTTATTCCTTATTTTCTCTTCTAACTTGGTGGAACAGTTGCATGCATGGCCCAGACTCATTACTTCGCTGTAGGACCTGCCTGACTACAATCACATTTGCTCTTCACTACTCCTGTTTCTGCAATGTGCTATGTCTATTGGAGCAAGTGCTGCTTCTACTAGAGATTAACAGTTGTCCAGCTGTGTCTTCTAGGAATGTTTAGACAGGGCCAATGTGGAGAAGAGTTAGTAAGTAGACCTTATCTGTGTCTCTCCAATACAGCTTGATATCAAACTTATAGAAGAAAGAGAAGAAAGGCAAGATAAAAGGACATATTCAATCTACAATATTTTTCATTAAAAATAATCAGAAAAAAATTGGAAACAGGTGAACAAGGAAAAGAAAGAAGAGGTTTTGTTGTTATTCATTGTAAAAACAGACAGACCTCTAATATGTTGCTTAAACATCATTTTTTCTACTTTTTTTCTCAGTATCAAGCAACAATAAATACACATTCATCATCATTAACAGTCACACAGTTAAAGAATAGGTCATATCATAACATTGTTGTGTTAATTAAGGAAAACTCTCATACTGTTTTGTTAGGCCGATAATCATCTGCCCAAAGAATCTCTAATCCCTAGATCCTATGAATATGTTATTTTACATGACAAAAGGGACTTTGCAGACATGATTAAATTAAGAATATTGAAATGAAGAGATTATCCTATGTTATCCAGGTGGGTTCAGTGTAGTCAGAGGGTTCCATCAGTGAAAGAGGGAGACAGGAAGGTCAGAGTCATAGGAGATGTGCTGATGGAAGCATAGTCAGAGTGGTGCAGTGCCACAAACCAAGCAATGTGGGCAATCTCTACAAGCTGGAACACAAGAGGAACACAGCCCTGCTGATATTTTCATTTTAGCCAGTGAGACCCATTTTTGTATTTCTCACCTCTAGAATTGTAGGATAATAAATGTTAATTGTTTTAAAATTCTAAGCTTGTGGTAATATTTTATAGCAGCAATTGGATATTAATAGACCGAAAATTTTGCATCTGAATGTACTTTTGCTAAAAAATCAGAATAATATGTGACTCAGGAAGTTAGAGAATAGAGTATATATATGAATATGTAAATCAATAATAATTCATTGGTAATGGAAACTGTATAGACTCTGGAGTGACCCAGATCTACATTTGAAGATAATTGTCTTCACTTACCAACGATATGACCTTAGGAAATTTACTTGAGCCACAGTTTCCTCACACTGAATTAGGAAGATTTCTCACTATATGTATGATGTTGACATTGGAAAAAATAGAAATGATATCCATAAAGTGCATAGAAAAGTAATGGGTGCATAGTAGGCGTCTAGTTACGTTTAGCAATTGTTAGCTTCATAATTTTTATTTGCATAAAATCCAGGTCACATTGAAGTATGGTAGGTTAGAGAATCACTGATCATATTAAAATATTTCTTGGTTTATATATTAGTAGTTCATTTATAAACTCCAAGAAAAACAGCAGAAAGCAGAAGTTTACTATATTTCAAAAATTTTCCAAGAAAATGAGCAGCTGCTGAAGCTGGAAGAAGAAAGTATAACATAGAAGGTAAAGGAAGAAACCCAGTGTTGAGGAAAGGAGGACTTAAAAACTAGTAAGACATTCCTGTTAATATAAAACAACTAGAATGACCTGAATATGAATGATTCTAATGAGTGGGAAAAATAAAAATGACCTGCATGGTAAAGACAAGTATTTAAGAAAGCTGGTAAAAAAAAAAAAAAAACAGTTGGAACTTTAAATCAATCCAATTCTCCCCACCAACACCCTCCATGATTTACCCTCAAGGTTAGGAAATAAAAGAATACATCATCAGGGATTGTAGGGGTGGAAGCATGGGGACAGGGGCAGAATAATTGAAATAGTAATACTGTTGTCAAATCATTACATTATAAATCTGAAACCATAGGAGACAAGATACAAAACTTCAGTTATGTAATTGGGCTGGAAAGAGCCTTCAAATGTGACAATAAAAATGATGCAGCAGGTAAAGTAATGATATCATGGACTTTTAGGTTCCTTGCAATTGCAAGGACAGATTGTGGAGATTGAGTGGGAACAAAGACAATATTTGATTGGCACTATTAGAATATTCAAGTGTACCTGAAAGATGAAAAGTCTGTAATTTCTTGGCACATCCTAAGAAATTGTCTAGGAATCCATATAACAAGGTCTAAATAAATATTATTCAGTTATTTCACCTACAAATCCCTTTATATCATTCACTGTGTAGTAAACTCCCATTAGGTACCTACCTCATGTGTGCCTACCAACCATTTCTAGAACTTACCTCTTTTTCTCCTCCATCTGCATGATTGCAACTATATTTGTATTTTGTGCATCTGAGCCTTTGGACACGTTTATTTTGGGGGACAGACACTTGGCCTAAGAGGGGAAAATCAGTTTCTATGAATTGCAAAAAGCAGTCAGAGAGATATGGGATCATGTCACATTGATTGCATAAACAAAAGAAGCTGGAATAGAGGGAGAGACAGAGGAAGAAGAGAGGGAGAGAGAAGTGGGAGCAAAGAAAAATGAAGCATATCAGGAGAAAGAGGTTGAACTTAAGTATAATAATAATAAAAACAAGAAATTAAGTATAATAAAGTCTTCCTGAGCAGTCCCAGTTCTGGTTCTATGCAAAAGCCTTGTTTCATCCCTTTCCTTAGGCTCTGTAAAATACTTGGAATCCTTCCAGGAAATCCTAGTTTTTCTGTTAGTTACTTGCAACAGTGATTATCAACATTCACTATTTCATTTATTTATCCCACAAATGTTTGTGGAGCTCTCATGTGTGTGAAGTAGCTTGCTCCTGCTGGGGACACAGATACTTGCCTTCCTAAGTACAAATACTATAAAAGGAAAATAAAGGCCTCTTTGGGAATGATGTGTGGGAGACATTAATTCATAGAGTTCAGAGAGCATGGTCTGTATTTGTGGCTAATCAGAAATTGAAGAAGAAGCAATACTCCTGTTTTCTTAGGTATTATCCAATTAGTGGATGATTATTCTGATGTTGTGGTTTGGCGTACAAGAGAAAAGGGCATATCTAATTTGTATTCCAGAGGCAACAAGGAAGAGGATGATTTGGAGCAATGAATCACTAACAACATGTTCTACTTTTCAAGGGATATTGAGCATCACTGAACATCAGGTGCTAATTAAAAAAGAGAAAGGGAGGGAGGGTTCCAACAGCCTATAGAATTAAAGGTTTGTGTAGGAAAATAGTACCGGACAAGACTAGAAAATAGGGAGATTTCTGTACTCGATTTTAATGGGCATGAATTTTAGTCTTTAAGCAGTGCAAAACTGTAAAAAAATTAAAAACAACAACCAATAACTATAGAGTAACACTGTCTAAGTCCAGTTAGGTCAGGATTTCTTATGCAATTCACGCTTTTTACTTAGACTTTTCACATTTTTCTCTGGGCCCCTGTAACGAGACCAATAACTGGTACTTACTGTTCTGTGTTTCCCAGTCATATTCTCTAGGGACTAATTTCAAAAAAGGAAGAAGAACAGATAATGAGAGGATCCAGTTGCTTAATCAATAGAGTGATGGCCTCCAAGGCATTGTCTTTGTCAAACCTTAAGGAAGCTAATAGGCAGTTTCTGAAATAGCTCTAATTAGATATTAAGTTTAAAGTGAGCTGTGTTATTTAACTTTATCAATTTTCAGCAGCTATTCCTTACTGCTTAAAAATGGAATAAAGGTTGTTAGCTCTTTAAAGAAAACCTAGAAGGGGAGGAATTTACACAACACTAGGGAGGAATGAGAAGGCTAGACCAATTTAGATTTGTAAACCAAAAGAAAAAGGAAAGAACAAGATGAATGAATGAGCCAATAGCCAGAAATAGGTCAAATGATGTAAATATCAACAACACCAAAGGATAGAAAAACCATGGAAGATTCTCCAAATGTGTGAATTCTTGGTTTTGTTCAACTCAAGCTTGTAAACTACAAGTATGAATTGGACATATTCTTTCTTAAAAAGATCGTGTGGACTTATTGAAGACTTTCAGAAAGAAATAAATCGCTAGTTCTATACCTTGGGCATTTTTTATTTCTTAGTCATCTTTTTTTTTTTTTTTTAATTTTGCTTGTAATGCCATGCATACTTTGCCAGCTGAATGCAGCCCCATTTCCTCTTAATTTCAACAAGTTGGCTCTACTTTCTGAGGAAAAACATTTTTATACATTTGAAAATTGAGCCATAGGATTCATTTTGACTGGGTGCAGGATGGTAGGAGCTCAGTCAATTCAACTAGGCATCAAGCAGGGTGTGCAACATGCTACTCTCTAGTAGTAGAACCAGCAACCCCTCTCATGGTCTTCCATTGATTGTCATCTGTAATATTGCTGTAAATTGAGCATTGGAATGCTTTTGAAAGCCATCTTTTAGTCTTCCAAGGTTATGGGCCACATTTGTTGTCAGAGCATCTGAAAACTCCTAGCAACAGTGGCAGCATCTGGGGTATGGCAGCGAACTGAGTCACATAGTTTAGGAAGTTCTCTTAACATCTGAGATCCAAATAAAGTTGTCAACTTGGAAATTGTGTTTATGAGTCTAGAGCTCTCAGATGACATCTTGGTTGAAAATACAAATTTTGTAATCAGTAGGCTGTAGATAGCCTCTGAAACCTTGGGAATTGATTGAGTTGCTAAGGGAGCAATTAGAGTAAGCCCAGAAGAGGTACTAGAATGACTTTTGAACATTCTAATATTTGTAAATTGTGGGGTGCTTGGGTGGCTCAGTGGTTGAGTGTCTGCCTTTGGCTCAGGTCATGATCCCAGGATCCTAGGATCGAGTCCCACATCAGGCTTCTTGTAGGGAGCCTGCTTCTCCCTCTGCCTGTGTCTCTTTCTCTCTCTTCATGAATAAATTTTTTTTTTAAGTTTGTAAATTGTGTAGAAGAGTCAATAGTGAAGAATTTTATTTGTTAAAGATTTATTTATTTATTTGAGAGAGAGAGAGAGAAAGTGTGAGAAGTGGGGGGAGCAAAGGGAAAGGGAGAGAATATCAAGCAGACTCATTGAGTGGAGAGCCCAACATATGGCTTGATCTCATGACCCTGAGATCATTATCTGAGCCAAAGTCAAGAGACACAACTGGTTAAGCCACCCAGGCACCCCAATAGTGAAGAATTTTAAAAGAGCTTTCAATGCTCTTGGATACATGTGACGCATTGGAAGATGGGATAGGTAATATTTCAAGAAGGAAGGGTCACCTGTGTTTAGTGCTGCAGAGGTACAGAAAGTTGAGAAAAAAAAATGTATTGAAAATGGTAAAAGGAGGTCCTTATTGACTTCAAGATAAGAAAAAAGACAAGCTCCAGATTGTAGTCTGTTGGGAAATGAGTATGAGGTGAAGGAACACAGCCTGTCTGGTTGGGGCGGGGGTTGGCGGGGGGAAATTTGGACATAGACAAATAAAGATGAGGAATTTGTTTGCTTGTTTGTCTTGATTTGTTTTCAGATTGGATAATCATGATTGTGAATTGTGAATTTATGGAAATAATTTAGTAGAAAGGGAGACAGAAGGTGAGGAAAAGTAAAGAAAGGTTTAGTAGATAGGAAGGGAACAGAAATGAGAGCACAAGCTGATAAATCTGAGATATTTCTATTTTAGCAGATGGAAATATATTGACAATGTTAGACTTTATGAGTTCTGTGCTCCTGAAAAGCAATGATGGTTAAAAATTCCCTTATCCTTTTGTTTCAAAAGATGGTTTACTGCAAGAAACCATCCTCCCAAATATGCCTTAATTACTAGTGATGTCCCACTTGTTTACCTACAGGAAGGCCAAAGACACTTCAAATCCCCATTCTTTGCCTCACAAGGGATTAGCTGAATTGTTTGTCCCTTCTGATCAATTGAAAAAAAGTTCTTACTAATTTACATGACCAAATTTGCCTCTCTACTTCCTCCCGGTCCCTGATCTTTGATAGTCTTCAACATGAACTAGCATACAATTTCTCTTTAATGGCCCCTCCTGAGGACCAGCTGACCATAAGGAAAGACATGTTCTGATCATCTCTCCCATGGCCATCATGCCACCCACTTGCTCACACTCAGTTCTATCTCACCTTGTCTCTAGACTTTGTAAAAGAAAATTCCTTTCTGCCTGAACTCTTAGACACTTGCAGGTTTCATGTTCTGAAGTGTTTGTTTTATTACAATAGGCCTCTCTGCCTTTATTTCAATAACCCTTTGAATAAAGTCTCTCTTTACCTAAGTCAGATTTGATTATTTGTCAGTGCAAGAGATCAATAGGAATACAGAAAGATTATAGATTTAGTGTATGGACATAATTAAATTTCTGTGTGACAATTTTTATTTTCTTAAGTAAGTGAAGATCATTTGAGCTTCAGAAAACATGAATAGATGTTGGTACTATGGGAAGAGAGGATGTTATGTGAAATGCACATTCTTGAGAATGAAAATTGAGCTCTAAGGGAATGTAGTAGGATTACAGGGCAAATATGACTTGCCCGTTTATAATGTGTGACCATAGATTTAAATTTAGGTCAACCAAACTGTTGGCATGATAGCCCCTACTAAGTTTAGCTTCTTACTTAGATGCTAATAAGAATACACAAAAAATTAGGATTCAAAATTGGGGGAAAAAAGCCTATTCGGGTAGTATTCACATTCATAAATTTATCGCATTATTCTCATGAAGATAAGATGTTCTCTCCACTGGTCTTTGTTCAGTCTGTTTTATGTAAATTTTTAAATATGTGTCTATGTCTCCAAGTAGTTTTCATCTTATCTACTGATGATATATAAATGAGCAATACTCTTGTAAGCTACATACATTTTTTCATTCTGTTTATAAGAATCTTTATTAATAAAATGTTTCAAAAAACTTACTGATCCCCAAATTTATTATTGTCTTTCTTTGGCAATTACCAGATAGAAGCTTTATTTTGCTTCAAAGCTTAGTTTAATGAAAGAGTGCTTTACTTTGGCTGCCTTTTAAAATAAATCTTTCTTTTACATTTTGCTATTCCTTAAATCATAAATGGCAATAATTAAAATGGAAAAAATTCAAACTAATCTCTTGGAATCCTTTTTGCTTTTGAAAAGGACTGGAAGTTAATTAGCATGGTTATATCAAGACTCAGAATTATAGTTGACTGGTGAAATCCAATTCATTTAAAAGTAATATTATCTAAGCATAATAGTTTTCAGACAATTCTTTAGGATGAGATATAAACTCAGTTTGGAGATGAAAGCTCTTCATTTAGATTTTAATTAAAAGGTTTAGAAGCCCAAGGAATAGGTTGTTACCACCTTAAACAAATAGCCAGATCAGAATGGTATGAGATCAAGAAAAAAAAAATACAAACTTAATATGTAAATCAAAATATGTTTTATATGTCTCTATTATTTTTACACTACATGTAATTAATATAATTGTGAGAATCTGAAGAAATCCATGGAAGATTGCTCACTAAGAAATAAAACAATTAATTCTGTTTGATGTTTACAAATAAGCACCAGATAGGATGTAATTTATATTACTTTTAACTTTTCTTTTTTAAAGATTTTATTTATTTATTCATGATAGACACAGAGAGAGAGACAGAGAGAAAGAGAGAGAGGCAGAGAGACACAGGCGGAGGGAGAAGCAGGCTCCATGCAGGGAGCCCGACGTGGGACTCGATCCAGGGACCCCGGGGTCATGCCCCGGGCGGAAGGCAGGCGCTTAAACCACTGAGCCACCCAGGCTGCCCTTAACTGTTTTTTAATAATAAAAATAAGTAAGGAGGGAAAAGGAGCACTTTTTTGGGTAAATTTTGATTAGTTCTCAATTACAACTAGAATAAACTAAATATGTTATAAATAAAATAGTTTATATAAATTTTAGGGTATGATAAAAGTATGAATATAGATATTTACTCATTTAAAATTGTTTCATAGTAAAAATTGTATTTTCAGCTGATAAAATACTACCCACAAAACCAATTAAAATACAGATGTGTAACACACTATTCCAAAATAAATTAAATATCTAAAACATACAGTTGCAGATATTGAAAAACTTAGAATAAAAATGAAAAAAGCAAAAGAGCAAACACGACTGAAGAAAGTGTAAAGATAAAATAATTTCAGAAGTGAATACCAAAGTACAAGGTGGCAAAAGTAAAATTGATTTGGCTGTAGTATGGTAAGAGTCATTGGAGACAGAATTATGATAGCTAAAAACAAAAACAAAATAAAGGAAAAAGTAAAAACGACTAGTGATAAAGTGATATATGTAGAAGATTTTCAAAAAAATGAAAGCATATCTACAGTTGGAGTCCCTCAGGAAGCAAATAAAACTGATGCAAGCTATAATTCAAGAACATTTCTAGAAATAAAACAAGACCTAAATCTACATATTATAAAGGCCTACCATGTACCTACAAAAATTGACCTGGAATGTCAAGTTTGAGATCTAGGCTAGTGAACCTTTTCGACTTTAAGTATATAAAAATATATATATTCTCCAGGCATCTAAGAAAAGATTTCTTCCAATGGAAAGAAAAAATAGTCAATTGACTCAAACTTCTCATTAGCAATATAGAAAGCAAGACAATAGTAAAGCAAAATTTTCTAGAAATCCAAAGAAAGCTTGAGCCACGGATTTTAAATTTGGTCAAGATCTCTTTGATATTTCTAGGCTATAGAAACACAACAGTAAATTGTGAACATGTAAACAAAAATTTTTTTTTAACAATTTTATTTATTTGTTCATGAGACACACACACACACACACATACACACACACACACACACACACAGGCAGAGACACAGGCAGAGGGAGAAGCAGGCTCCCCGCAGGGAGTCTGATGTGGGACTTGATCTTGGTACTCCAGGATCACACCCTGAGCCAAAGGCAGATGCTCAACTGCTGAGCCACCCAGAGATCCCCAATGGCATGTTTTGAAAAAAAAAAAAAAAAGAATCATAATTAAGTAGGGTTTATTCCAGGAATGTAAGAATGATTCAATATTAATTAAATTAATACAACTCACTATGTTGAGAGATCTAAAGAGAAAAATCATATGATGATCTCCACAGATGCTGAAAAACCTTTCATCAAAATTCCATCTCTATTCCTGATAATAACACTTATATATAGGAACTGATGGAAAATTCATTAACATAATATGCCTCAATCTCAGAGCTAATCCAAAGGGAAAAAACTAAAGGCACTTCTAAAGTCAAGAACAAGGAAAAGATATCTACTTTTTCCATTGCTCTTTGCCATTATATTGGAGGTATTGATCAGTGCAAAATGAAAGACACAACACTTAGGCATTTGGGAACTGGTCCAAAAGAGGCAAAAGTACCTACATTTGTAAATAACATCATACTATTATTGAAACTCAATGGAATCAATGTTAAGGCTAATACAAACAATAAAAGAATGTGGAGAGGGAGCAAGATATGAAATTAACATACAAAATTTAATAGTGTTCATATATATTAATAATAACCAGTTAAAATTCACAATGGAAGAGCAGATTACGTTTATGATAACAACGGAAGGACAAGCTACTTTGGAATAAACTTAGCAGTGGCAAAACCTGCCCAAGGAGTACTTTAGAACACACATGAGAAACATAAAAGTAGATTTGAAAAATGGAAAGAAAAAAAGAAAGAAAGCAAAAAAGGAAAAATGGAAAGACAATCATATATAAATATGTGTCTCTGTGTGTGTACATACAGACACTCATGTATATTTATATATAGACATAAATGTCTATATATATATATAGACATAAATTTGTATAGTCAACAAATTATCTTTTTTCCTGTATTTGGACAAGTTTATTCTAAAGTTCATAGGGAAAATCAAACATGAAAGGATAGGTAAGGGCAGTTATTAAGACATACTAAAAACTTTTATTATTAAAATAGTGTTGAATGGACACAAAACGGACAGACAGATTAACAGAACAAATAGAAAAACAGAAGTTTATCCAGGTGCTCATGCACATTTAGTTTATGATTAAGTAAGTATCTCAAACACCTCGTGAAAACAGACTTTTAAATGTCAATACGACCAGTAGCCATTTGGAGAAAAAGTGAAAATTGGATCTATAATTCACACTATATACCAAAATAAACTAATAACCTAGATATGGAGAGTGCCCTTCAAACTGTGACCCAAAATACAGAAGTAATAAAAGAAAGAGTTGATAAATTCAGCTATATAAAGTAAGAAAAGCACTTACAAGTGACAGCAAATTAACAAAGCAAAGCAAAACCAGGCGAAATAAACAGCAAATTTCAAAATGGGAAAAATACTTGCAATTTACACTTTGTGTCACAGATAGAGGTCTAGTCTCCTTAATATATTAAGGCTTCTTAACACTCAAGAAAAGACTATAAACTCAATTAGCAGAAGGACAAAAACCATGAGCAAACAGAGCATGGGGAAAGATACACAAGTGGCCTTTAAACATGTGAAAGGAACCTCGGCTCCACTCAGAATAAAAAAATGTACAAAATAAAACTACACAGATTTTTTTTTCATATCTAAGATTGGCAAACAAAAATGGCTTTTCTACCCACTTTGAGGACAAGACTGTGATGAAATGGACCCACTCGTATTTTGTTGGTGCTGATGCAAAATGAATGACCAACAACACTGTGCCTACATTTATTTACTTTTTTTGTAGTTTCAGGTTTGAATAAGTTCTGGTTAGTTAACATATAGTGTAATATTAGTTACAGAAGTAGAAATTAGTGATTCATGAGTCACGTAGAACACCCGGTGCTCTTCACCATAAGTGCCCCCCTTAATCCCCATCATCCATTTAGCTCATCCCCCCACCCACCTCCCCTCCAGCAACCCTCAGTTTGTTCTCTGTAGTTAAGAGTCTCTTATGGTTTGTGTCTCTCTTTTTAATTACCCCATGTTCATCTGTTTTGTTTCTTAAATTCCACATTTGAGTGAAATCCTAAGTTATTTGTCTTTCTCTGATGGATTTATTTTGCTTAGCATATTACATTCTAGCTCCCTCCACGTTGTTGCAAGTGGCAGGATTTCATGCTTTCTGATGGCTGAGTAATAGTCCGTTGTGTTTATATATACAACTTCTTCTTTATCCAGTGATCAGGAGGTGGACTTTTGGGCTCTCTCCATAATTTGGCCATTGTTGATAACGCTGCTATAAACATCAGGGGCAGTATCCTTTTGAAGCAGTATTTTTGTGCCCTTTGGGGTAAATCCCCAGCAGTGCGATTGCTGGGTGTAGGGTAGCTCTATTTTTAACTTTCTGAGGAACCTGCATACTGTTTTCCAGGCTGCACCAGTTTGCATCCCCACCAACAGTGCCAGGGGGTTCCCGTTTCTCTGCATCTTTTTCAACATCCATTTTTTCCTGTGTTGTTAATTTTAGCCATTCTGACAGGTATGAGGTGATATATCCCATTACAGTTTTGATGTGTATTTCCTTGATGATGAGGAATGTTGAGCATTTTCTCACATGTCTGTTAGCCATCTGCAGGTCTTCTTTGGAAAACTGTGTATTCATGTCTTCTGCCCATGTCCTAACTGGATTATTTGTTTTTTGGATGTTGAGTTTGATGAGTTCTTTATAGATTTTGGATACTAACTCTTTATCAGATGTGTCATTTACAAACGTCTTCTCGCATTCCAAAGGCTGCCTTTTAATTTTGTTGATTGCTTCCATTGCTGTGCAGAAACTTTTTTATCTCCATGAAGTCCCAAAAGTTCGTTTTTGCTTTGGTTTCCCTTGCCTCTGGAGATGTGTCTAGTCAGAAGTTGCTGTCTCTGAGGTCAAAGAGGTTGCTGCCTCGAGGATTTTGATGGGTTTCTGTCTCACATTTGGGTCTTTCATTCATTTTGAATTTATTTTTGTGTGCGGTATAATAAAGTGATCCATTTTCATTCTTCTGCATGCGGCTGTCCAGTTTTCCCAACACCACTTGTAGAAGAGGCTTTTTTCCTTTGGATATTCTTTTCTGCTTTGCCAAAGACTAATTGACCATATGGTTGTTGGTCCATTTCTGGGTTTTCTATTCTGTTCCATTGATCTATGGGTCTGTTTTGTGCCAGGACCACGCTGTCTTGCTCACTATCACTACAGCTTTGTAATAAAGATTGAAGTCTGGAATTGTGATGCCTCCAGCTTTGCTTTGCTTTTTCAAGGTTGTTTTGGCTTTGTTCAGTGTCTTTTGTGGCTCCATATAAATTTTAGAATAGTCTGCTCTAGCTCTGCAAAAAAAAAATGCTGGTGGTATTTTGGTGGGGATTATATTGAATGTATAGATTGCTTTGAGTAAGATAGACATTTTAATAATATTTGTTCTTCAAATGCCTTTTCTGTGTCTAATTGAGAGAATCATATGGTTCTCATCCTTTCTTTTATTAATGTGCTGTATCCTATGGGTTGATTTGTGAACACCGAATCACCTTTAAAATCCAGGAATAAATCCCACTTGATCATGGCGAATGATTTTTTTAATGTACTGTTAGATTCAATTTGCTAATATGTTGTTGAGGACTTTGCATCTAGGTTCATCAGGGATATTGGCCTGTAGTTCTCTCTTTTAGTGGGGTCTTTGTCTGGTTTTGGAATCAAGGTGATGCTGGCCTTGTAGAGCAAGTTTGGAATTGTTCCTTCCATTTCTATTTTTGGAACAGTTGGAGAAGAATAGTATTAATTCTTCTTTAAATGTTTGGTATAATTCCCCTGGGTAGCATCTGGTCCTGGACTCTTGTTTTTTGGGAGATTTTTATTACTAATTCAATTTCTTTCCTGGGTATCGGTCTGTTCAAGCTTTCTATTTCTTCCTGTTTTAGTTTTGGTAGGTTATATGCTTCTAGGGATTTATCCATTTCTTCCAGATTGCCCAATTTGTTGGCATATAATTTTTCATAATATTCTTTTATAATTGTTTGTATTTCTGTGGTATTGGTTGTGATCTCTCCTCTCTCATTTGTGGTTTTATCTATTTGGATCCTTTCTCTTTTCTTCTTGATAAGTCTGGTTTATTAATTTAATTTTTAAAATTTTTTTTCATTCACTCATGCAAGACACACAGAGAGAGAGAGAGAAAGAGAGAGAGGCAGACACAGGCAGAGGGAGAAGCAGGCTCCATACAGGGAGCCTGATGTGGGACTTGATCCCGGGACTCCAGGATCACGTCCCAAGCCAAAGGCAGACGCTCAACCACTGATCCACCCAGGCATCTCTGGTTTATTAATTTTATTAATTTTTCAAAGAACCAGCTCCTGGTTTCATTGATCTGTTTTACTGGGGTTTTTTGTTCCTATATCATTGATTTCTGCTCTAATCTTTATTATTTCCCTTATTCTTCTGGCTTTAGGCTTCATTTGTTGTTCTTTTTCCAGCTCCTTTAGATATAAGGTTAGATTCTGTATATAAGACTTTTCTTGCTCCTCGAGGAAGGCCTGTATTGTTAAATACTTCCCTGTTAAGATTGCTTTGGCTGCACCCCAAATGTTTTGGATGGTCATGTCTTCATTTTCATTTCCTTTCATGTATTTTTTTTTCTTGAATTTCCCGGTTGACCCAATTATTCTTTAGTAGGATGTTCTTTAACTTCCATGCATTTGTGGTCTTTCTGAATTTCTTCTTGTGGTTGACTTCAAGTTTCATAGCATTGTGATCAGAAATGATGCATGGTATGATCTCAATCTTTTTGTACTTGTTGAGGCCTGACTTGTGACCCAGTATGTGATCGATCCTGCAGAATGTCCCATGTGTACTCAAGACTGTGCTTCTGCTGCTTAGAGTGAAATGAATATACCTGTTAAGTCCATGTAGTTTAATGTGCCATTCAAAGCCATTGTTTCTGTGTGATTCCCTGCTTAGATGAACTGTCCGTTGATGTAGGTGGGGTGTATTATTGTATTATTATCAATGAATTCCTTTATGGTTGGTATTGTTTTACATATTTGGGTGCTCCCAAGTTGTGGCATAAATGTTTACAATTGTTAGATCTTCTTGTTGGGTAGACCCCTTTATGATGCTATGGGGACCTTCTTCACCTGCTGCAGTCTTTGATTTAAAATCTAGGTTGTCTGATGTAACTACTGCTTTCTTTTGATGACCATTGAAATGAAAAATATTTCTCTACCCCTTCACTTTCAATCTGGAAGTGTCTTTAGGTCAAAAATGAGTCTCCTGTAGGCAACATACAGATGGGTCTTGTTTTCGTTTGTTTGTTTGTTTTTGTTTTCCCCATTCAGACACTGTCTTTTGATTGGAGCACTCAGTCCACTTACTGTGAGAGTAATTGTTGATAGATATTAATTTAGTGCCATTTTATCACTTATTTTGTCACTGTCTTTGGAGACTGTCTCTGTTCCTTTCTAGTCTTTGTTGGTTTTGGTCTTTTTTTCCCCCCCCACTCAAGGAGTCACTTTTAATATTTCTTGCAGGGTTGATTTTGTGGTCCCTAACTCTTTTAGTTTTTGTTTGCCTGGGAAAACTCTCTGTCTTTCCTTCTGTTCTGAATGGTAGCCCTGCTGGATAGAGTATTCTCGGCTGCAGATCTTTCCCATTCAGCACGCTGAATATATCATGCCACGTTTCTTTGGAGAGATATGCTGCTAACCTTATTTGTCTTCCCTTGTAAGTTAGGGACTCTTTTGTCTTGCTGCTTTTAGGATTTTTTTCTTTATCTCTACATTTTGCAAATTTAACTACAATATGTCTTGGTGTTGACCTGCTTTTGTTGATTTTGATGAGAGTCCTCTGTGCTTCTTGGATTTGGGTGTCTGTTTCCTTCCCCCAATAACCTCTCAGATAAACCTTCTGCCCCTTTTCCTGTCATGTCATCGTCTGGGACTCCTATAATACAAATGTTATTATGCTTTACGAAGTCACTGAGTTCCCTAAATCTACATTTGTGATCTATTATTTTTCTTTCCCTATTCTTTTCAGCTGCATCATTTCCCATAATTTTATCTTCTATATTACTTATTTGTTCCTCTCCTTCTCTCATCCTTGTGGTCATTACATTCAGTTGGTTTCAATTTTGGTTATTGCATTTTTCATTGCTGCCTGACTAGTTTTTAAGTCTTTTATCTCCGTAAGAGACTCCCTGGTGTCTTCAATGCTTTGCTCAAGCAAGCCCAGCTAGTATCCTTATGATTGTTGCTTTAAATTCTGCATCAGGCATATTACTTTTATCTGTTTCAATTAGACCCCTGGCCATGACCTTACCTTTTTTCTTCTTTGGGGATGAATTGCTCCATCCTGACATTTTGTCTAGGTCTCTGTCTTCTCTGTGTTAGAAAAGCCTGTTATGTTTCCTGCTCCTGAGAGTAATGATGTAATTTTTGTAATGATGTAATTATGAAGAAGGGGTCTTATAATGTCCCGGGCCTGGCACTGCAGGAAATATCTCTGGTGTGTGCTGCATGCACTCTATTGCTGTCTTATGGCTGCTCTGTCCCTCAGGTCAGCCCTCTGCAGAGTTTCTCCTGGTCTCCAGTGGGGCGTGTTTGGAGCTTGCCCAGAGTCTGGTGGGTTTTAACTAGATGTGGTCTGGTCTGCTTGTTAAAAGAGATCTGATGTTATTTCCACTGGAACCATAGCTCTGCAGAACTGTATGGTCAGGAGATGTGGTGCATGCAGGGGTCTGTGTGGCCTTCTGGGGGAGGGGCCTGCTGTGCTGGTTCTCAGGTGCACCTGCCAAAGAAAAGCAACACCAGCAGAGCACAGGGGGGTGGGCCTTGATCTAAGTGGGTTAGACCCCCACTGTCTGCACCATGCTGTTTACTGAAATTAGTTTATGTTCAGGGGCAGGGGAGCGAAATAGTGCCAACCCCCTACCTCATTCCCGGAGAGGGGAGTTTGAGCTCACTGCTGTCAGGGAAGCCCTCCCAGGAAAGCAAACAATTTCTCCTGTGCATCAGCAGTGCTTTTCAGATGCCCTTTCTACCCTGACTGCACCCAGGTTGCTTGCTGGCTCAGAGCAGCATAATGCACATTAGGCTGTAACCCAGCTATGAGGGCTGAGTTTGAAGACTCCAAACTTTAGGGACCTGGTGTGGCAGGGACCACACTGGTCTTCAGGGGCAGGGCCTCCTTGTGCTGTGATTGATGCCGATTTGACACAGAAGGGCGGTTGCCTTGGTGGGGGGAGTGGCGGTGGCAGGGGCATGGAGTTTGGAGGAAGGCAGGGAAGAGCCAGTGTCCGGGTTAGCTACCTGGCAGGTGTCTGCAATGATGCTGAGAGGTACTGGAGGGAGATGGCTCTCACTGTGTCCTTTTCCCCCAGACAGCCAATGCCACCTCCCTCAGATGCACTGCAAGGAGGAACCATCACTCTCAGTGTGTCTCTGGTGATCCACAGATTGGGCCATCTCCCACCAGGCTACCTGCAGATTGCCTTCTCCTTGGGAGACTGCAGAGCCTTCAGGGCTTCCTACCAGCCATGCCAGGGGACTCTAAAACTCTAGTTTTGAGCCATGCTGGTTGCAAATACTAACAAAAATCATCCCTTCTCATTTTCCCAGTCAGTGGCTTTGGGGAAGTGTTTTCCTTGTGTGATTCTCTGTGCCCTCCATTCTCATCTCTCTCCAGGACCAGGGCTCCCTCCCCTTTGTGGCGATCCATATCTGCCCCCCCCAACCACATCTCTTCACTTCCTACCTTCTGCAGTGTGGCTTCTCCTCTTCCTCTAGTTGTGCAGTTTGTTCAGTCAGTCCTCAGATGGATTTCTTGAGTATTCAGAGTGATTTGATATTTATCTAGCTGTGTACGAGGGTGGAGGTAAGTGTAGGATCCTCCTATTACTATGTCATCTTAGCTCCTCTCTTTTTTTTTTAACCACAAAAATCATACTTCTCTGCATCTACTGTGAAGATACACTTCCAAAACTTACAACATAACATATGAACAAAGTTCCTTACCGCAGCAGTAATTGTAGCAACAGAATTATTAATCTCATAAATACCCATGAACGGGAGATTGTTTCAGTGGACCATGGTACAATCTCACAATGGAACTCTGTGCTGCTGTGAAAAAAAGGGAAAAAAAGCTATGATCTTATACGTAGTGATTTTCATGTCCTATTGTCAAGTGAAAAAGATGCAAGGAGAACAGTGTAAAATTTATATGACCGATTTTGGTAAGAAAGAGGGGAAAATAAGAATATCTCCCTATCCATCTACTTATCATCTATCTAATCCATAATTGCTTATTTCTCAAAGTGAAAGCATAGGAAGGACAAACCAGAATCTAACAGGACCAACTGAAAACTATTACCTACAGGGGCACCTGGGTGGCTTAGTGATTGAGCATTTACCTTCTACTCTGGTCGTGATCCCAGGGGCCTGGGATTGAGTCCCGCATCTCCCCCTGCCAAGTCTCTGCCTCTCTCTGTGTCTCTCATGAATAAATAAATAAAATATTTTCTTAAATGTTACCTACAGGGCAGCCCCGGTGGTGCAGCGGTTTAGCACTGCCTTCAGCCTGGGGTGTGATCCTGGAGACCCGGAATCAAGTCCCATGTCGGGCTCCCTGCATGGAGCCTGCTTCTCCCTCTGCCTGTGTCTCTGCCCCGCCCCCCCGTGTCTTTCATGAATAAATAAATAAAATCTTAAGAAAAAAATGTTACCTAAAAGTTTATAGGAATGAGTGGAGGGGATGAGAAATAGAGCCTGAATTCTCTTTAGTTCTCCTGTAATAAGATATATGCATTCCAAAATATTGTATTATACAGGATTGCATAATAAAATCCAGAGGGCTTGTAGGATATATAGGGTTCGAGGCACAATATTCAAAAACTCCATCATAAGTTTTTGAGTATTATGCCTAAATACAATTCAAAAAAAAATGTAGGAACCAAATTAAAATGACGGCATAGTTATACACATGTCAAATGGTTAAGAAATACCTGAATATTATAATAAACATGGCACCATACATGAACAGACTTAAAGTTTGCAGGGGGAAGTGAGCATCATAAGGGTTTCCTGAGGGAAGTTGTAAGCCCAGGTGTGGCTCACTGGCAGTGAGCTAGGGGAGCTGATGGATGTTTTGGGTGTGCGCATATGCTTTTGTTCATTCTTATTCAACCTGGGTCAACTGAGTGAGGTTTCCTGGTGATGATATTACACATAAGCAAAGACAAAATTTGGGTTATACTCAAATATGTAAATTGTTGTGGAAAAAAATAATGTTTTTCCAAAACAAGCATTAAGCAATTTTCGCTGATGAATATTAAAATATAAAATCATATCAAAAAGGATGAAAGGCATTCCTAAAATGTGATACAAAGAAACATACGTGTCTCACATTGATAGCATAACCATGCAGAGAAAAGCATAGTTTTGGGTGACATATGGAAGAAGCTGCTCTGACTGCACATTCTTGGTGTACAAAAAATACCTTAAACATTACTTATGGGATACTTATGGATTTATTATTAATATAAATGCTAGTAATACAATTTTGAGACTGTTCAGTCTGCATTATAAAATACAGCAAATCAACCAATGTATTGTAGGAAGTAGAATTTTTCACTGTAGGAAAAGAATATATTAATTTAAAGGAATATAAGAGAGAAAACCCTTTCTGGTTTTGATTTTGAATTCAAAATACCAATGAAATCTTATCTTTGCTAAATCATGTATTTCATAATAATTCTTTTTTCTCCACAAAAAGGGCCTAAAAGAATACCTTAGGGGCAATTAGCATACCAGTTGCCTGGATCTTGGTTTCTAATGTAAAATTTCTCATGGAAAGAAACAGGACCTCTTAGAGAAATGGCTTATTTCTGGCCTGAGACAGGAGAGCACACAGTGAGAGTGAGGTATTTTGTGCCAGAAAGAAGGTAATATTAAAAAAAAGACACAAGACCCATCTGGAAGGGACCCCGTTTTGACAAATTTGAGCACCAGAAATTTGACAAATTTGAGCACCAGCATCATTTGAGCACCAGAAAAGAATAATGACAGTAACTCTTATGCACTGAACAACAAAGAAAAACCCATTACCCCAAGTGCACAAAGTATAAACCATAAAGGCTAAGATTCATAAACGAGGTCATTAAACCTAAGAGCTTCTGTATATCAAAAGGCACCATAAAGAAGTGAAATGACAAGCTTCAAAGTGGATACTATTTGCTTTGTATACAATTGACACGATTGGAGTTCCACATATATTTTAGAAAGCCTAGATATTAATGGGATAAAGAAAACAACCCAATAGTAAACTTAGTAATAGTTATGAATAAGTAGTTCAGGGATGAGAAAGCACAAGTGGCACATGTTTATCAAAACATGTGAGAAGACTTCATATCATTACTAATCTGCGAAGAACTAAAGCCTTACAGATTTGGTATCTATTATCGACCAGATTGGCAAAGTGAGAGTCTGACGGTGCAAAATATTTTTGAATACGTGGAGCAATGATACCCCTCACCTGCTGCTCATGGGAGTCCAAATGCATGAAGTTTCTTTGGCAAACTTACATTACCTGCTGAGATTGATGACACATTCCCTGTGACTCAGCAAAATTCCTGATGCACAAGTTTGCTCACAGCAGCATTATTCACTAAAGCAAAAAATGGGAGATGCCAATAGTCTATCAATCCTACAATACATCAATAATTTTTTTATGTTCATATAATAGAGTATGGAGTAAGGAAAATGAAATAACTAAATCTACAGGATCAAAATATCTGAATTTTGTTAATGGACTAGTGAGTGAAAGAAGTAAAATACACACAGTTGAGTCTACTTAAATAAAGCTTAAGAACAGACCAATGCAATATACTATTTTGAAGTTGCACATGTAGATAACAAAAGATGATAAAACTACATTGAAAAATCAAGAAAATTATAAACACAAAGCCAAGATAGTTATTTCCTGAGAGAAACAGGGAAATGGAACTTGGCAGGAACTTACAGGAGACTTCAGAGGTCATGGTGTTTTATATATACATATATTACATATATGTGTTTAAGTCTTAGGCTGGATAGTGAAGATACGTCTGCTTCTTGTAGACCAAGTGGAAGTATGAATTTTAATTATTTTACTGGAGAAAACAAACACTGTAATGATTTGCAATTAAGATAATAGAATAGCAGGGGCACCTGGGTGGCATAGTCATTAAGTAGATCCTTCGGCTCAGGTCGTGATCCCAGGGTCCTGGGATTGAGCCCCATGTCAGGCTCCCTGCTTAGTGTGAAATCTGCTTCTCTCTCTCCTTCTGCCCCACCCCCTGCTTGTGCTCTCTCTCATATGTTTTCTCTCAAATAAATAAATAAAATCTTTAAAAGATTTTTTTTAATTTTAAAAAAGATAATAGAAATCAAACAAAAAGTTGTGGTTGATCTGGATTGAATGTCCGTACCTTACTTTCCATTTTCGATATGTTTTATTGTTTGTAATCTTAAACAAATAAACCCTGAGAACAATTATTTATTAATTTCTTGATCTTGATATTTTTTAAAAATATTTTATTCTCTCTCTAATAAATAAATAAATCTTTAAATTACTTTTTAAAAAATCTGAAAAACTGGGATCCCTGGGTGGCACAGCGGTTTGGCTCCTGCCTTTGGCCCAGGGCGCGATCCTGGAGACCCGGGATCGAATCCCACGTCGGGCTCCCGGTGCATGGAGCCTGCTTCTCCCTCTGCCTGTGTCTCTGCCTCTTTCTCTCTCTCTCTCCGTGTGTGACTATCATAAAAAAAAATAAAGTTTATAAAAAAAAATCTGAAAAACAATGCATTGTTATTTACTGGTGAAGAGATTAAACTTGCCGTCCATATATCTTTTTAATTTCTTTAAGTTTTATTAAAATAATTGATACACAAAAAATTGCACGCACTTAATGTATACATCTCGACGAGCTTGGGCATATGCATACACTCATGATCCATCATCACAGTCAAGACCCTAAACATGACTATCACTTCCAAAAATTCCCCTGTGTTACATGTGTGTACGTGTGTGTGCACGAGTATGTGTGTGTGTTTGTGGTAAAAGCATTTACTATGAACTCTATGTTTGTAACACATTTTAATGTGCACAATATCATACTGTTAGCTACAGGCACTGTGTTGTTGTACAGCAGCTCTTTAGAACTTGTTCATCCTGCATAACTGAAACTATATGCCATTGAAAAGTCCCCATTTCCCCCTCCTGCAGTCACAAACACCATTCCATTTTTGCTTCTGTGATTTTGACTACGCATATAAGTGGAATCATGCGGTATTTGTCCTTCGTGACTAACTTATTTCACCTAACATAATGTCTTCTCGGTTCATCTACGTTGTTGCAAATGGCAGGATTTTCTTCTTTTTAGAGGCTAAGTAATAATTGTCTGTACATGCTACGTTTTCTTTATCCGTTCATTGCTGATGAACATTTGGGTTGTTTCCATGTCTTGGCTATTGTGAATAATGGGACAATGAACATGCAGATCAAAATCACAATGAGGGGTGCCTGTGAAGTGCAGTCAGTTAAGCATCTGCCATCAGCTCAGGTCGTGATCCCAGAGTCCCCCAGGATCCAGTCAGGCGTCAGGGTTCCTGCTCAGCAGGGAGCCTGCTTCTCCCTGACCCTCTACCCCTCCCTCAGCTTTCCCTCTCTCTTTCTCAAATAAATAAATAAAATCTTTAAAAAAAGAGAGCACAATGAGATATTAGTTCACACCTTTTAGGATATTAGGATGGCTATTACCAAAAAAAAGAAAAGATAACAAGTGTTACTAACTCAAAAACATAGCAACATCTCCACATTCACAGGTAAATCCTATGAATTCTCATTATGAGGAGAAAATGTTTTCTTTATTATTTTTTTCTTTTCTTTTTATTGTATTTACATAGAAGATGGCTGTAAGCTGAACCTAGCATGACCAGTAATCATTAATCACATGGTAATAATCTCATAACATGTGTAAATCAAACTATCATGCTCTACACGTTAAATTTACGTGGTGATGTACGCCAGTTATTTCTCAATAAAACAGAGAATACATTGAAAAAGAATGGCCTCATTCGTATCATCCACATCAGCTAAATGGATCCCTCCACAATGAATCTGAGTGTCCAATAGTCATCCCTTTTTACCTTTGGATAAATGGTTTTTACCAAAGCCTTTCCAATATCCTTGGGTTAGAAAGTTGCCTCTGTACTGGTATCTGTGACTCATATAATTTGCAGACTCTTTCATAGAAATAGATGGTCTCCTTCCATTAATTCTCTAAGTACCAGGACGGGGGCTAACACCAGCTCCTCCATTATTAGCCTTTACATTGTATCACAGCACAATTTCTGATGAGGGCTTTTTGAATCCACATTCACTAATGTTCTCAGCATGAAATGGGGAGTATATTTTTCCTTTGTCTGTGTCAGATTCAATGCTTCACAAACTTTCTCCAGGCCACTTTTTAGGTGTTATTTCAGGGCAAAATAGAGAGAAGAGGTTCAAAAAATGTAGGTCACCTGTCAATCATGCATGTTACAACACAGCTCATTTCTTTGGTTGCAGATGTGGGGTCCATTTCGGGCAAGAGGGGCCAAATTTGACCAAGTTTCGAGCTTAGACAGTGCATTTGAAATGGAAACTTTGTATTTAGCCAACCAAATTTTTCCCATTTCAAAAATGTGAGCTAGGAGACACAAAGCTTGAATGCGCCTGGTGATTTAGGACATAAGCTTGTTTGGAGCTGGCTCCAAACTTGGCACTGGGGCAAGCCACAGCCATGTGACAATCAAATTTAGAGGAAGTCAGAAAGGAGTTCTTTCAAAAAAAAAAAAAAAAAAAAGCTAGCCTACAAATTTTAAAATAGAACAGATGGGCAGAAAAAAGTACATTATGACCAAGTGAGAAAAGAGAGAAATTTGCACACTGACTTTTGCAATTCCAGTGACACACTTAGTTGCACTTCTTATGATGGATTTCATGAGATTTTCCTGTATCCTGATAGCCAGCACCCCCTCGCTAGAACCTCCTTCAGTGTTCTGTTCACTGAAACCAAATGACCTCTGCCCTTGAAATGGGCCTCCTTGGCCTTCTCCCTCAGATCATCTAGTCACCTAGAATCCCTGAGTTTAGTGTTTCTTACGTCCATTGTACTGTGGCCTTCATCCTTAGAGACTAGAGCCAGAGAACGCTAGCACTGGACAGGGCCTTTCTCTCACCCACGTTGCCCCTTTCATTTTGCAAAGGCACAAACAGACCCATAGGACTGGAGCGACACAACATCCGTGAAAGATGACAGTGCCGTGGGTAGAACATTTCAACCCTAGAATTCTTTCCTCTGCCAACCGCATGACTATCTCATGGATATTTGACTTTTTTTCTGGAAAGCTAGTGTGTAGTGCAGTCCCTTCCTCGCAGGCCTTGGGCCATGGGCAGAGGGGGTCACCCTCCACTGTTGGCAGCGCTGTGCCTCTGTCCGAGTCACCTCAGGGAGGTGGAGTCTCTCCGAGAGCTGCCTCCCTGCTTGTGATGCCATCACTTCCAAGCCGACGCGTTGCTGGAGACTGTGCTGCTCTTAAAGCATTGCCTTTGTTGTCTTACTCTGTTGGCTTAGGGTGTGGTTGCTTGCCCTGAACTGCTTCTGTTTGGTGTGTGCTATTGTCACTTCTGTCCCCCCACATGACCGGACTAGGAGAAATGAAGCTTACCGGTTGAACTGATCTTACTAGTTCTGTTCCCCCACGATCAGGATGTACTACTGATCCATTGGGTAAGGATGGTTAAGCTTGGTTATTATCTAAGACCTTTTGTTGAGTTTGGATTTAGTAAATAGTGAGCAAAGTGTCTGAATGTCTTTAGTGTCATCAGTGTTTGAAAAGAATTATAGCACCAATTGGAAACAGGTTCTGTGCTTGGAACAAATATCCAGAGACCAGAGCATCCTGCCATCGGTGCCCCAGCAACGGCACTCTCATGGGAGGGGCTGTCCCAGGACTCGTGACCACTTGGTGGGTCATCTCTAACGTCCCTCAATGTAGAATTGCACCACCCCGACACTGAGCATTTGACCCATTAATAAAGGGACATCTTGGTGAGGAGACTTGAGCACAAACCACCAAAACAGCCCTGCACCTGTGCCCCCGAGCAACGTGTACCAACCGTAGGCACTTGAAGGAGCTAGAGGACCTGGGGGTGGTGCTCCCCATCATGGCTTCAGTTCAGTCACCAGTATGGCCCCTGAAAGAGCCTCCAGGGGACTCCTGAAGGATGCCTACCACAGACCCCACTGAGGAGCTGCCTGACTGCTGACGGGGGTCATCTGGCCTCAGCTCCTGCTACGGTGATTTGGTCAATACGTCATCTCGTACTCAGATCACATAAAACCGATCAGAGACAACTTGCATTCACATGAAATGTACAAAATTAGGCATTTACAGTTTTTCTTCAGGATTCTGGTAACTTACTTTCCCTCATCAGGATACAGTCCTGACATATCTGGACCACCTGGAGATCCCACAGAACATCACACTGGTTTGCTACCTTGACAACTCTGAGATAATGAAGCTGATGAGCAAGAAGCGGCTGGCAAACTGGGGAGCCCTGGTGAGCATGTACATTCTGGATGTAGGAATGAGAGATAAGCCAACTCCACAAGGATTTGAAGAGTAGCCCAACACATCAGTTTAATCACTAGCCGTCTAGTGCCCAGGAACTGCAAGGACAGTTCATATCATTACTAATCTGTGAAGAACTAAACCTTACAGATTTGATATCTATTATCGACCAGATTGGCAAAGTGAGAGTCTGCAGCTGAATGTCCCAACTGGCAGCAAGAGAAACCAATGCTTGCACCCTAAGTGGAACTAGTTATCAAGGAAACCAACCAGCCATTTGATGGTGAGTTGAACAAATCAGGTTGGTCCCTTTCAACCTGGAAAGAACAAAGTCTTGCTTTAATAAAAATGAATATATATCATGGGGGAGATTTTTCAGTCCTGTTCACAGGGCCTTACCAGTACAACTATCGAGGAGTGGACGTAGTGCCTAATCCTCTGGTACGGGATCCCACATAGCACTGGTCAGATCAGAAGAACTAGCAAAGGAAGTGTGGGAGTGGATCTGTGATGATTTGACCCAATGGTTGTATTGCATAGGTGCTTGAAAGAGCATTAAAAAGTACAATCTAGTAGCCTAGAAGCCCTATTCTACGAAGAGCAGGCTTCAACCTCCAAGATGCAGTCTACACATTGCATCAACAACTCTATACAGTATCATGTGGGAAGAAGACTTACATCTGAGAACCAAGGAGTAGAGACACGGGAAGCTCCGTTAATTATCAGCTTTCATGACCCACTGGGGTTTTTATGTCTCCCATCCCCACAAGCTCTACATGGCTGGAAGTCCTAATCCCCAAAGGGTGTGAAGTCTTGCCAAGGGAAAACAATGAGAATCCTATGGAGCTATAAGCTATGGTTGACACTTGGGCACTCAGGCTCTTTGTACCCAAAGACTGCAGGAAAGGAGGAGTCATAATCTTGACAGGAATAACTGACAACAATCAGTAAGAGGTAGTAGGGTTTCTGTCACACAGTGGGAGCAAGTGATCCACCTGGGTGTCTACTGCTACTCACATGTCCAATTGTAATGATAAATTAAAAACGGCAGCAGCCACTATGTGAAAAGGTTATGATAACCAAGGGTTCAGGGTCTTTGGGGATGGTCCAGATCATCATACCACCAAACAAACCATCAAGACCCTCAATGGTGGTCTGAGGAGGAGGTGAATCCACAATGGACAGCTGAGGAAGAAGATTATGGGTATCAGATGGGGTCTCAAGACCAACTGCAATAAGAGGGCTATAGTTCATACTACTAACCTCCCTCTTCTGTGATTCCCTTAAAAAGAGAGGCCCCTGGGATGCCTGGGTGGCTCAGTGGTTGAGCATCTGCCTTTGGCTCAGGTTGTGGTCCTGGGGTCCTCATTCTCCCTCTGCCTATGCCTCTGCCTCTCTCTGTGTGTCTTTCATGAATAAATAAATAAGATGATAAAAAAGAGAGAGAGAGAGGGGGGCCCCCTATAGTCCTGGACTAACTTCTCCCTCAAATGTCTTTGAGGAAGCCAAGACAATCAGTTCAAGAGATAGAGTATTGTGTACATGGAGATGTACCACTGCCCAGAACCCACACAAAAGAAAGACTTGTTGCTCCAACACATGCGTGTGTTAGTCTTTATGAATTTGTCTCAGCTTCGGAGAGCTGTGTAATTGAGGAAAGGGCATGATCTTCCTGGGGTGGCCCACTCCCATGACTGATCAGGAAGGAATTATGAAGGCCTGGCCCTTTCCTTACTGTAAGATGTCGCCTCAATACAAGTCACACATCCTTCAGGGTACCCTGTGGGGCTAGCTGAGGCTGTGTTGTATCTGTTCTTGTTTGACTTCTCTCTCTGCCCCGTGCTGTTTTCTCCATCTCCACCACAACCACGGAGGCCTTATAATAGGGTTTCCACTTCTAATGTCTATTTTTTACACTCCTAACGATATTCCAGTAAAACTTCCTTTCCAAAATAGTCATCTTCTATGCAAAAGCCTGAAATTGCCACTTCGTGAAAGCCAACTATCAGAATTGGAATCCTCCTTTCTTAGGAGAGAATTTAAGATTTAATCTGTGGCTTAACTAGAAGACAATAAAACAAAGCACTGTCTACGGAAAAAAAAAAATTTGACCGTGTCAAATGATAGGAAAATCCCATTATTTTTCCACTTGAGCTCAAGTTCTTATTTTATTTCACTTTTTAAAAGATTCGTATTTATTTATTTGAGAAAGAGAGCACAAAGGGAGAGTGAGAAGGAGAGAGAGAAGCAGACTCCCTGCTGAGTGGAGAGCCTGATGTGGGTCTTGGTCCTGAGATCTTGACCTGAGATCATGACCTGAGCTGAAGGCAGATGCTTAACTGACTGAGCCACCCAGGCATCCCTCAAATTCTTATTTTCAAAATCAGTCGATCAATAAATACAGTTTGCCTCTGGTAGGGATTTTGATTCCCCAAGGGAATATACTCCCTATACTCTTAACAGTAAATTCAAAAAATTATTCAAAGGTAGCCAGGGTGTGATTACTGTCCTGGGAAATCATTTTTTTTTATTTATTTTTTGTCCTGGGAAATCATAATTCCTGGTTATTTACAATCTATTTATTATATTTTTGTGTGGCAATATTGAATGTACTACAGTTGCATGCCTCCTAGAGTTTTTATGAGAGACAAATTGAAGATAAGTAGATTGCTATTTCAGTTTAGCTTTTGATTCTGTTTTCTTTTAAATTGATCTTGTGATGACAATAGCATTTCTCAATAGGCTACAGTTAAATATTTACATATATTTGTTGTTTTTCCTCTCCCTGCAATCATGAAAAGACATCTATATATTTTATATATAAATTAAGTAGTTTCCATAAGGACAGCCCCGATGGCCCAAGCGGTTTAATGCTGCCTTCAGCCCAGGGCCTGATCCTGGGGTCCCGGGATCGAGTCCCACGTCGGGCTCCCTGCATGGAGCCTGCTCCTCCCTCTGCCTGTGTGTCTGTCTGTCTGTCTCTGTCTGTCTGTCATGAATAAATAAATAAAATCTTTAAAAAAAGTAGTTTCCATAGAATCCAAAATTGATTAATGATTCATTTATTCTGCTTCAACAATATTTACTAGGTTCCCATGAGGTGTCAGACCCTTGGCCAGGTATTAGGGATGTAGTTGAATAAGATATGGGAATTCCTTTAAGGAAATTATTCCCAAAGAAAACATAGTGTGAATGGTTTCTTAAATGGGTTTTACTCTTCTGCTTCCATCATTGTCTTAAATTCAGTCTGTCAGCATTAGGGACTGAACCGTGTCTCTCCAAAAAGTGTATGTTGAAGCTTTAATTCCCAACATGACTGTGTTTGGACACTGGGCATTTAAAGAGGCAATTAAAGTTAAATAAGCTCATAAGGCAAGGGCCCTGATTCAGCAGATTGGTGTCCCTAGAAGAGGAAGAAACACCAATAATGTGTGCACACAGAGAAAGGGGCCTTGTAAGGACAGAGAGGGTGGCCATCACAGGCTAAGGTAAGAGGTAAGGTAAGAGGCCTCCAGAGAAACTAAACCTGCCAGCACTTTGGTGTCAGTCATCCAGCCTCTAGAACTATGAGAAAAATGAATTTATGTTGTCTAAATCACCCCATTTGTGGTATTTTGTTAGGAAAGCCCCAGCCCACTAATACAGTCAGATACTCCTTTTTTTGCAAATTGACCAATAATTTATCCTGGTAAGGTGTGATGATATGTGGTCATTTTACCACTAAGAACATCCTCATTTTAAAGCATTGAAAATACAATCCCAGTCCCCCCAAAATATTTGACTTAAATATTCTTCTCTGTCACTTCCTTCTCCAGCACAGGTTGCAAGGCAGCAGCAGGGAGGGAAAGAGGTGTGTTCAGTCTTCTGCTCCTCCTCTACCTGAGCCTCCACTTTGCTCTGATTCTTATGATCCATCTTGGGTTGGGGCCAGAAAAGGGGAGATGAAAGAAGGAGAAATGTTGCGTGTCCCTTTCTATGGCATCCCATAGTTGAGGCCCTCTTTCCTGGTGCTGTAAGGAATGGCACCGCTGGGCTCTTTGGAGCAACTCAGAACCTGCCCTGGGAACCTCCTCTTAGATTTTTTTCTGACAGCGAAGGCCTCTGTCCCCCTCCAATAACCTAACTGAACCATTTCTTAGACTTCTGACCTCTGCCTTTATCCCGAAAATGAACCTCATGCAAAACAAAAAAACAAAAAACAAAACAACAACAATAGAAAACACTTTCTCAAATCCTCCATCTTCCTAAGGAAAGGGCATAGTCCTTGTGCAGCCTTCCATGAACTTGGGAGAACACAGGAGAGAGAGCCAGGCTGTAGAGTGGGTCAGCTCTGGGAATTCCTACTTATAGAAACTTAGGCAAATATCCCAATCATCTGAGTCTCCTCACTTCCTTAGCCCTGAAAATGGGGACGATAACATCTACCTCTGTGTTGTGAGAATTAAATGGGGTAATAAGTAAAGCTCCTCGATCATGGTACGTAAGTCATAAACATCTGGTTATTGACTTCAACCCCTCATAAAAATTGAGCTGTTCCTCACCTCGTAGGCAGATACAATTAAGGTGTAACACAGGTGTCTACTCACTAGTGTCCATTTCAGACTTCCCCAGGCTGCCAACCCCTGGTTTCCTGTGCTTTGGCCCAGTCCAGGAATGAACCCTCTTGGCAGTTCAGCAACCCAGCTGAGAACCCCAGATCTGCTCCTGAGGCAGTGGGAGTAGATTTGTAAAAGTTCTAAGTATGGAGCCAGAGGCTTGATGTTGAACCCTCTATCGCTTCTCAAAACGTTGTATGTGAGAGTTAGCTGATTTCTATGAGCCCTTAGACCTCACCTGTGAATACAACATGGAGGGTACAGGTAATTAAACAATTACATATATACAGGGTACGATTAGTAGCACACACTAGCTTTGTAATCTCAGTAAATAATTTAACCTCTCTGGGCCTGTCTCTGTACCTATTAAATAAGGATAGTGAACTTGATGATCTTGAGATTATGTTCTATGATAATATTTTATCATTACCCAAAAGGCTACTTTTATGAATACCTATTTTGCTTTGTAACTGTAAGCAAGCGAATGCCATTCGTGGTTTATTCAGATTATACAGCATTGCCTAGGTATTTTCTACTTTCAAAGATACAAGTTGGGATGCTCAGTTTAAATTTTTGGTTCATTTGATAGTAATTACTACTACTAAATTTTTTATGTATATGGTATAGTAATATACATTTTTAGTATAGAGTATACAAAGTGGGAAAATCTGCAAATACATGTTTCCACAAAAATTCGATGACTCCATTCAGTAAATACTTCTCTTTACTCTTTGTATCTTATCATTTGGGGAAAAAAAATCTAGAGCACACTAATAATTGGATAGCAATTATTTCTAGTTTATCATTTAGAAATGTGTGGATATGATTTACTAGTTTATAGGGGGAAATTTTGCCACGCAAATTAAGATTTCAAGTATGGAATACAGATATCTCTTCAAGATTCTGATTTCAATGATGTTGGATAAAGCCCTGACATGGGATTGCTGGATCTTATGGTAGTGCTGCTTTTAATCTCTTCAGGAGGTTCCATATGGTTTTTCATAGTAGCTCTACCATTCTATATTCCCACCAACAGTGTATAAGGATTCCTTTTTCTCCACATCCTCACTAACATTCATCTTTTTCCTCCCAGTTTTATTAAGAAATAATTGACATACATCATGTATGAGTTTAAGGCATGCAGCATGATGGTTTGATTTACATATTTTGTGACATGATTACCACAATGGGTTCAGCTAACATCCATCTTCTCATGTAGATACAATTTTTTTTTAAAAAAGAAGAAAAAAGGAAAAAAATTCTCTTTGTGATGAGAACTCTTAGGATTTACTCTTAACTTTCCCATATATCACAGAACAGTGTTAGTTATAGTCATCATGCTGGACATTGCATCCTTATTTCTCTTATAACTGGAAGTTAGTACCTTTTGATCACCGTCCTTCAGCACCACCCTTCCCCCCGCCACATCCGCCCCTTCATTATACCTTGCACTAACCTCCAGTGGGGGCTTCATCTCCTGTTCTATTTCTTTACCTCTCTCTGCACATAACGCTTTTACATTCATCACTTCGTGGTGCTACTGTTCTTCTTTGGCCCAGTTTTCAAAAACTCTGGTGATGTTTCAGACATTTACATTCTTCTTACTGTCTCAAGAAAGCTAGACCTCACAGGTTTTCAGCTACTACTTGCTGAAAGGAGTAGGAATCAATTAATAAAACACTAGATGAATCAGGGTATTTAGTGTTTGTAGCTCAATACTCTCTTTCTGTTGCACAGTGACCAGCGAGCAACTGATGCACTACTACAAAATGCATCTGTGGGAAGCAGGCCTGAGAAGTAAGTGTTTTGCTTCTTTGCTTTTTCATATACAGCTATAAATTGGGCATAAGGCAAGGGGATTACTTAAATCCTTTGCATTCCAGTATAACTGTTCTGCTCAGTAACACAGCAAAGGTTAAATATGGTTATAATATCCCATTGGAAGAGGAGTTAGATGTTCAGATTTAAAATAAGACACAAAATGGAAGGGATGAGATGAAGTTATAAATAAAATATATTATTGATAATAAACCTCCCTAAACAATCTAGAACATTGAAATGTATTCATTTTGTCTTGAAGACTATTGAAATGAAGAACATTGGAAAATTTACATGGCTAATTCCAATTCCTTAAACAAAATTTTGACATGGCAAAGGGATATTTTTTCTTTTTGATATTGAGGTCATGAAATAGCTATATGAAGCCAAATAGTATATTGATTTTGTTAAAACAGATGGCAGACTTTTCAGAAAGAAATTAAAATTTAATTCTCTGCTGTGGGATTATTACTGTAGAGTGGGAAAGTCTTTTTTTTCTATTTATTCTTGAGTTTTTATTCATATACAGATCCAGAAACATGAACAAACACAGCTGTTCACCACATTAACCACAGACTTATTAGAGTAATGAGACATGTTCAAGCCAAATGTTATATTAGTAGAATGAGAAGTGTTGTGAAAATTGAATTCCTTGAGCTGGATCAGAGATCTTTGGATTATGTGACAAGCTCTACTGGGAACACGCAGTTTTCATGGAAAGATGTGAGAAATTAATTTCAACAGATACAGTGAGTTAATGTCAAACAAATTTTTTTAAACAAATTTTTGATCAACAGAACAAGGTGATAGAGGCAGAGCAGAAAAACTTTTTAAATCAGGAAAAAATAAGAAAATTGGATAAAAATGTAATTCCTTAAGTTCTTTTTTTCTTGTCTTTTGCTTTTTTTTTTTTTTACAGAAATCCATCAGTTTAGCTTTATTTTTAGTTACTAAAAATTTTAAATATTATTAGTGATTTGGGTATAAGATGTACTTAGTTATGATTACAGTGCTGTAAAATTTTTGAAATCCTGGCAATTTAGACTGTGTGGCAACAGCACATCACTATGGATTACTACATCCTGAGAAATTTTAATAAGGACATGAAAGGGAAATTTTTAGTTTCCTCACTAAATGAAACACAAAATTAAAAACACTCTACTCCATTTCTAATGATGGCATTGTAGAACATTTTCTTCTTAGGGAGTTTAAAATGCTCATTTCTATATCTGGCCATGGAAGGTATTCTTTATATCCTCAAATATATATTATATATGTATATATAATATATAACTGTAATATAATATAATATAATATAATACAATATAATTATAATAATATATATTATAAAGTATAAATATGGGGAAAGTAGTATTAATAATACTCCTTGGGCACCTGGCTGGCTCAGTCAGAAGAACTTGTGACTCTTGATCTCCAGGTCATGAGTTCAAGATTCCCGGTGGGTGTAGAGATTACTTAAATAAGTAAATAAACGTAAAACAATTTTTTTAATTAAAAAAAAAGTTAAAAAGAGAATGTTCCTCATATGAACATTTTTTGAATAGACGAGACTTTTAAAATTTAATTGACTGCAATGTAATTACTTGAAGCATAATACCTGGCATAAAGGTATTATGTATCTATTTATACCTGGTATTTTGTATCTATTTATACCTATCTACTTTATATTTTATATGATATATACTTACACAGTAATATATACAAAAGGTACTTTTAATATATTTTTCAAATATATATTTTAATAATTTATATAAATAGAGAAAGCATCTTTGTGGTGACAATGCATTGAGATTGGGCAGTTATTTCAATGTGTTTTTTGTGTCACTAGAAAATTGTCAAAATAACTGTGAATCTCATAAAGACAAGTTGTGTTGGTTTGCTGTGCATCTCTGAAAGGACATGTGGATTTAGTTGGGTTTTGTCTCAAATTCTCTCCATCTTTTGATATTTCTAAATGGTTATTCAGATATTAGTTTATAACCCTTTAATTTAAAAACAAACTAAGGAAGGCCAAAATCCATATTAAATTGCAGCAGTTTTCAATGAAAACGTTTAGGGAAACACCTACAGTCGAACATAAGAGGGAGGGCAGCCCCGCTGGCTCAGCGGTTTAGTGCCACCTTCAGCCTGGGGTGTGATCCTGGAGACCTGGGATCGAGTCCCACGTTGGGTTCCCTGCATGGAGCCTACTTTCTCTCTCTCTCTCTCTCTCTCTCTCTCTCTCTCTCTCTCTCTCTCTCTCCCCCTCTGCCATGAATAAATAAATAAAATCTTTAAAAAAAAAAAGAACATAAGAGGGAATAAAAGTGATCAACATGATGTAGTGTCTAGTATGGGCAAGGCAGGATGCTCCACCAAAATGACCTCATATACTCTTCACAGGTCTTTGCGGTAGACACTCTTCTTATTCTAAATGAGGAAATTATATCTTAGGGAGGCAAAATATCCAAAGTCACTCACTGAGGATCTAAACCTAGGTTTGTTCAGCTCCAGAGAAGGCACTCACTCACATACTCCCTCAGAAATGAAAGATGCAATCCTTTAAAGGAAACCCCTTAAGGAAAATCCTTAAGATCTTTCATCTACAAGAGCCAAAAATAATTTTTCTAATTCATAGCTTTTCAAAGTTTCAATTCTTTACCTTGTCACCTTCCTTATTAGGGTTAGGGTGTGTTTTCAAACGTATTTGCTGTCTATTTTAAAATAAAAGAGAAAAGAAAGAAAAGAAAAATGTATTTTTAAAAACGTCGTCACAAATTTTTCCTCTTTTCACTTGTTCTAATTCCTTATCAAGAGAAAATGATTCAGCCTCTCTTGGCCTTGGAATTGACATAATGTAGAGTCCTGGGAAATAAATATCTATACCTCTGCTTCAAACTCTACAATGTTTTTTTGTTTGTTTGTTTTTGGTTTTTTTGTAGCAATGTACTATTGTTGAAAACCTAAACAGGAGATTAATATGTATGTAAACAGTGTATCTAGGTTGATGTAACTATATATGTAAATATACATATTTTCTGTTGATTGCAGAGAATTATGTAGCTGAGATTTCTAAAATATGTTATTTGCAGTTTTTCTCTTACAGCCAAAGATAATCCTTGGCTACACCGAAGGCTGTATTAACAATTTCAAGGCCCTGAGTTCAGATAAAATTAATGGCTGCGCTTTAGTCACCTGACGAAGTTCATTACTTATAGCTAATGATTAGGTCAAACTCATGGAATTTGAAAGTCTTCGGTTTAACTTTTGGCTCTGCCTCTTACCAGCTGTGTGACTTTTGGTAAGTTATCAAACCATTACTCCTCTGTAAAACTAAATAACATCATTTGCTGTAGGGGTGTTTTCTTATTTAAATGACATAATACAAGAAAATCACTCGACACTGTCCCTAAAATGTTGTGAGCACTCACTGCAAACCTGCTTCTGCAATTACATCCATTCACTCCCTTATCTTTTGTCCATCTCTTCTCACTGTCATTATTTAAACATCCTGTAAACCCTCCCACCCGTAGCCCCAACATCTACATCTGATGTTGTAGGCTGGGCCCCAGAGGGGGTCCTGCAGGACCAGCCAAGAGGTCCCTGGCTGCATGCAGTATAGAAAACAAATGTGAACCAGCAGGAGGCAAAAGCAGAGTATATTGAAGGCATAGAAGGAGTCCAGGTACAGAGCAACTGGGAGACTCAGAAAGAAAAGGAGGATGTCTCATCTCGGTTTGGGGTTTTTCCTGAGTGCTCTGCGTGTCCTTTCAGGAGAACTAGTTAGAACAAAGACACAGACCCAGGTGTTCTTCTTTCCATCCAAGCGACCTTCGGGTCGAGACGTCTAACACTGGTGTTCTGGAAGGTGCTTATCACCTGGTCCTTCCTTAGATGTTTTCTCTTCTAAAGAAATCATGAACTGCCTGTCCCATACAAGTAGCACAAGCACCATTTGCATTCTGAGGCATGTGTTAAGTGGGGGTGCAGGTCGTAGCAAGAATAGAAGCAGGAAAAGGAGCCTTTTCTAGGCCTTGTGTGGCAATCTCTTATAATAAAGCTCATCATAAGTATCACTTAAAACGTGGTTTCTTTTTTTTCCACCTCCCATTTTCTTTAGCAGACATTTCAATCAGGATTTCATCCCCATTTCTCTTCTGAAACACTAATGCCAAGGTTACCGGTGACCTTTATTTGACAGAAGCAATGACCAATTTTTAGTCCTCATTTCACCAGACTAACAAGCCCTAATTAACAAATGTATTCTTTCCTTCTAAGAAATTACTTCTTTCCTTGGTTTTTTTCCTACCTCACTGGAAGCTCCTTCAGTCACCTTTCTGAGTGTTGTACTTGGCCCTCAGATGCTTCTCGTCTCTATCTGTCCTTGTGGTCCTGAGACGTTAGGAGAACTGATGTGCTGACTGCTTCCATGGACCATCTCATTTCCTGCCCTTTCTCTCTCTGTTTTCCTGTCTCCTCTGTCTACTCCTGCGTGTGTGCGTGTGTGTGTGTGTGTGTGTGTGTAGACCTCTGTTTTCTCTCACATCACATGTCTAGCTTTTCAGCACATCTTGTTTGTACTTTCAATATATATATATGTTCAGAATTCACCCACTTCTCACCACTTCAGATGCTCCCAAGCCACTGTTATCTCTTACAGGACTCCTGAAATAGCTCTCTGCTTGTTTTCTCTGTTTAATGGTCAAGGCAATGAAAGAATGAAAAATAAGCAGCATTTCTCATTACTACGTTTTTATGTACTAACATCTAAGCCTAAAGATGGATAGTTTCCAATATTGTGGAAGCCTGTCCTCTGCACCTCTTGTGGGGTTATTTCTTCCTAGTTGTAAGTGACATTGATTTATTCATTGAATCAATAAACCCTTATCAAATACTTACTATGCAGGAAGATCTATACTCAGGAACAAAAAGATGAATAATTCACATTCCCTATCCTCTGGGACAATGGCCTCTAGTAGATGGTATAGGGATGGTTAGAGCATCCATAAAACATGAGACAGGAGTGCTTCATTTTTGTTTTGTTTTGTTTTTAATGTCGGTGAATGTGACTAAGACCTAAAGCTGCTGTATAAGACCCACTGCGCCTGTGATTACAGATTATAACCTTTAGACATTGGTGATTCCGCTTTAAATATTCAACAGCATGTGAGAAATTCTGAAATGGTTGGAAGCAGCACAAACATTGTCAGCTTAGCTACAAGAGCACAATGTTGGATATTTGTTTGTTTAGTGAGGGGGTCATTTCCTGTGAGCAGGACACAGTCCCTGGGCTACAGAACACAGCCAGATCCAAAATCAGACCATTTGTACGGAGTGTTGGTCATCAGCAGACGACGTTGGCACTCAGTCAGGGACAGATAGCTAGTTAAACATCTTGCCCCTGAGGCAAATTGATAGCCATGGGAAGTAATACTTTCGGAGGCAGCAATTTCAAGCTCGGCAGGCAATGCCATGTCACTTATTTTCAAGGATGTAATTCAGAAGAAACGATTGTGCCATTTTAGATGCCACAACTTTGGTTTTCTTTATAAGCACTTCATTTCTTTTTATTGCATGAAACCTTTTCATTTTGTTAGTCAGTTCTTTGGGGTATTCTGATGTGGTATTTGGAGGCGGTGGTTTCTGCTGCACACTCACAATTAGGAGAATAAACAGCAGGTGCAGTAGAGCTTTGTGAACTGTCAAATTGGGTGTCTTAAGAAAATGGGAATGATTTCACTGAACACCAGCAACTGGTCTCTGTACCCTGGATGACTCACTGTATTCCCACTCCCGAGATGTTATGTTGCTAGATGTGTCCCAAACAAATTTTAGGTTGGAAAACTAATTGACAGTTTAAGATGTTCAGTCTAGAAGTTAATAGTATGCTCTGTCATGTGTCAACTCAATTATTTTAACTTCTGAGGACAGCATAGTGGACATCTAATGATTTTCTGCTCACTTTCCATCCCTTTAATTAATAAATCTATCACTATTATGCTTTCGATCATGTGATTCTGATAGAAGCTACTGTGGCTATGGATTGGTCCAGAAGGCAGTACCTGACCCAGGTTGACTCCTTATGATATTCCACTCCCTGACTCCTATTATTTGCCCAAAGATGGACAATTTATTCTATTTGTGCCGATAGGATTTTTAGAATTAACATTAGCCATCAAGCATACCCATTCTTTTTCAGAACTGAAGATTAGAGACATTAATAGGATCTTTGGTTTTCTTGCTTCTAAATCAGTGGAAGAAATAAGATCGATTGAATAAAGTGGATGCATGAAGAGAACCAAAGGCAAATAGCAGAGAGAGTGGACCGGGGCAATTTTCAAGTCCTTTGACCCTATGGCACACACATACCCTTACCCTTGACAAAAGTTGGTTACATATGCCAGTAAATCCTTTGTAGGAAAATGAGTTAGTTCAGGTGGGTTTCTGTGTTTGCAGTTAAAATACGATCGATAATATGGCAAAATGATTTTTTCTTATATTTGCATTCTTTCTCTACATTGAGATATAATCCTGTGCTCCTCAATGTTGTCCCAAAATACCCTTTATACATTTTGGATTTTTTTTTGAAAATTTGTCACATGCTTTTCCAATTTTAAATAGACCAAATAATAACCTTCATCTAGGCTGAAATGTGCCAAATGAAGCATACTTTTAAAATGTGGGTAAATAAAGTCAGACAATTTAGATGTCAGGCACACAGCTTACTTATTTTCATTGGTACATTTAAGAAAATAACTTTAAGTAGAGGGGAAAACATGATCTATCTAAATGCTCAGTGTTCTAGACAACTTCTTAATTAGGCTGAAACCATTTATAAATGAAGTATCACTTAATAAACAAAAAGAAGACTACCATAAAAGAGCAATATTTTTAGGTAGTACGTCTGTGCCATGCTCTCATTAGTACTAGATATCTGATATCATTTGTTTTGCTAATATGCATGTAGAACTAAAAATAGGGGATTTTCTAAAACTGAATTTTGTTTAAATATTAATCTCTATCAAAGATATTCAGGGTTTCTCAGAGAAACAGAACTATATGTATAGAGGAGCCCTCATCAACCCATCACCCATATGCATCTTCTTAAACCATACTTAATCTCTGAGTGAAGATAATAGCAAGGTCATAATTTCACTTAACATGATAAAATTAGCATGTATACAACTGAAAATGCACTAATCTTCCCCAGAAGAGGAACTAAAGTCCTTGAGTCATGTTTACTCTTCTTCTTGATATACTGAAACTTAAATGCTATGATGCAAACTGATAAAACCTATAAAGTCAGTACAGCTGATGTTACATGATAATGACTAAGAAAGGAAATAAAACAGATAATTTATGCATACATACAAATATCTTTGTAACAAAATAAGGAGGAAAAGCTTATAAAAAATTACAGTTCTCATTTCTATAAATGGTCATGTAGTCACAGCTCATATTTATAAATACCTTCTTCTACTACCCATTCTGTATTCCTTTTACCTTCAGCAAGCTTATCAATGGTTGTGATTCTTTACGTAGGAGGGCTACCCAAACCTTCATTCCTGAAGAGTCGGGGCCACTATTAGTCCTGCCTGGATTGAGTTGTAGTATTCTATTAACCTTAATCACAGGGCATGATAGTACTAGGAGACAACCTAAGAGATCATCTGCATTCCAGACATAGTCTTTCTTACAACCATTGTAGAGACATACTCAAATTTCCCCTCAATAGTCAAAATCAGTTGCCCCAGCCAGCACAGCAAATCACTTCCTTGTCCAGTAATTCAGAGGCATGGGGGAGTCTAAATGGCCAGATGGCAGTTTTAATTTCTAGTCCAATGGAATCATTATTGTCTCTCTTGGTAGAAGCACTTCTCCCTCTAGAACTAAGCCCTCTAGACCAGGAGGGCATGAATTGTGAGAACATGAAGCAAAAATTTTGCTGGTGGATCACTAGTGGTAAAACGTGAGTCGTGTCACTCCCATTTCTACCTCTTGATTTCTGGGCCTATGAATCTTGGTGGAAGATGCAGCAGCATATATTGAATGCTAACTCAGAGCTTATATAACCTTCGAGACAATCTATGTCCAGCTCCATAAGGTATCACCACCTAGCTAGCACTGTAACTGAGACTTCAAAGGGCCACTCCACCATTTTATCAAGTTACCTGCTTCAGAATGGTGGGGAACATTTGCCAGATCAATAGCTACATATCAGGTACCAGGATTGTGTTCATTTGCTTGAGAAATGAAACCTGAAATGCATCTGCTACAGCAGCTGCAACTGAAGTCCAACACCTGGTTAAGCTTGTGACAATCTATTGTCATTCTCCAAGATCTATCTGACTTCTACAGAGGACAAACAGGTGAGCTCAATGGGGATGCAGTAGAATTCACCTCCCTGGCATCCTTCAAGTCCATGATGGTAAGTGTTGATTTTTTGCAATCCCTCCAAGGATGTAGTATTGCATTTAGTTTACTATTTTTTTAGGTAGAGGCAATTCTAATGGCTTCCACTTGGTCTTTTGCACAATAGTTCTCATTCCACAGTTCAGAGAACCTAAGTGGGGAGAATATGCATTGGAGAATATGCATTGGAATGCATGGAATATAATCTATTCCAATTATGCATTCCAGAAATAGGGCAATAACCACAGATGGGTTCACGGGCTTACTAGGCATACTATAAGGTGGACCTGAGTTAAAATTCCATTGATCACCTGACTTCATAAGCCCCTATTATGACTATTGGGCCTCAGTGTCATTTGGAGTACAATGACACTTGTAATTAGTGTTAGTATTCAGTAGTTCTCAAAGTGTCTATTTCCTTTTCTTCAATGTACAATTAACCTTGTAAAATAAATTGTAGGTCCCTTTGGAGAAGGCTGGGATAAAGATTAACAGTATAAATTTAGTAGTGTACTGGAGTTCTTCTCCCAGGGGAATAGCCCTCCCTTCACTCAAGGGATTCTGGGTCTGTAAACTAGCTGAAGTCTGGGAATTGATTGAGGAGCCATGACTATATTTATGATTCAGGTTAGACTGTTCACTTGACCTATGAAATAAGATCAAATAAGACTTTTGTATACTTTCTATTTCATTTCTAGAGTCACAATGACCAATTCGCCAATGCCATAGTCTGTTCAAATCAGACTATTCTAATTGCTGCTTTGACCCTTCTGCCCAGTTGAGTAACCATGCCTGCCTTACCTTTGGCAATTGAGTGTCACCACTTGGCCCCTGTCACCCTGGGAGTCAATTACTCCCATTGTATTTAAGTTTCCCAAATCAGTGACTGTAGTTCTCACCATAAGATCTGGCTGACAGAGAAGCCAATCACAGAGCTCTGTGAGGATGCCAGGGCTCCCTGGGCAAATTTGTCTCACAATGAAAGTTATGTGTTCTGGACCATCCCAGGACAGGTGAGTAGGTCTTCAATGACAAATCCACTCTTACACATCTCCCCAAACCTTTGAATACCTTCCTGTAGATTAAACAAAGGCAGGTCCTCCATTTCCAATTCACTTACCGTGGGCCACCTTTTGGTTCATGGTTTAGCCAACTAATCAAACTGTTAGACACACCCTTTCTTTTTTTACTCCTCAGGTTGTAACATTAAATGTAGAATCTCTGTTTTGTGAGCCTATATCAATAAATTTGGCCTGATCCAATTTCTGTTCTTTCCACCATTATCCTACACCCTTAGCATCCATTCCTACAAATATTTCCCAGATTTCTGTCTGTATAAATTTTTAAAATTCAGGTAGTTTCTTTGAAACCTACTCATGAGTCACACTTTGTACCTTACCTTTTAAGGGCCTGCTGGGACTTGAGACTAATCACAGGTGTAGGAGCAAAAAGAGGAGGTGGAGATGGGTCCTGAGGGGAATCAGCATTGTCTTCACTGGCAAATGGCTCAGGGGAGACCATTACCACTTCCTTAGGAAATGTAGGGTTAATATCCTCAGATGGGGGTGGAGAGGCTACCTGTGGGTGTGGAAAGACCTCTTCCACTGACCAAGAAAAGACTTATCAGATTTTGGCGCTCAAAGGCTCCAGTTCATTAAGATCTTCCCACAATTCCCATCCGAGTTTATAGGATCCCATTTTTTTCCCAGTCAATACCCTCATTTTAACAGTGGACGCCCTGTGAGCCTGAGAGTTTATTTGGCTTTGTAATTCAGGCAATCATAAGATGAGACTCAGGCTTTGATTTTCAGAGGTGTCAGTCAGCCCTGCAGCTACTGTGTGTCCTCCAGAGCACACAGAGCTTTTATGTCATTTATGTAGCACTTGGGCTAATAATTCAAATTCCTGAGCTCATCCTTTTCCTTCACTATTTTGTTCAGTGCTATCAACCTTATTATATTTGTTTATTTTCCAAAATTATTTGGAAGTGTCATATGTATATTCTCCCAGCTTCTTGCTTTTTTTTTTCTTAAGATTTTATTTATTTATTCATGAGAGACACACAGAGAGAGGGGCAGAGACCCAGGCAGAGGGAGAAGCAAGCTCCATGCAGGGAGCCCGATGCGGGACTCCATCCCCGGACTCCAGGATCATGCCCTGCGCTGAAGGCAGATGCCCAACCACTGAGCCACCCAGGCTTCCCAGCTTCTTGCTTTTTATAAGTGGTTCATTAGGAATATCCAACAGGGATAGTTTGCATATCTCTATTACCAGGTCATGTCAGATACCAGTGTTCTCTTTATTAGTAGGAATAGAGGCAATATCATCTTCAAATATAATCAGATTAGAAGGCCAATTCCAGAGCCACAGAACTAATTCAGAAAACTCATCCCTAAAATTCTGTTCTCTACAACCACTTTCCTTACCGAAATCGATGTCAGGGTTCTTTATAGAGAGAACAAAACTACATAATATGTATATTACAGGCTTGTCAATATGGAGATTGAAAGGTCCTTACTCTGTTGTCTACAAACTGGAGACCCAGGAAAGCTTATCTTATACTTCTAATTTAAATTTAGTAAACTGGGACTAGGAGAACTGATGGTGTAAATCCCAATCCAAGTCCAAAGGCTAGGAATGCTGGTGGTGTAAGTCCCAGTGCAAGAGCAGATGCTGATGTCTAAGCTCACGCTGCCAGGTAGAAAAAGAGTTCTCCCTTTCTCTTCTTTTTCATTCTATTCAGACTCTGAACAGATTGGATGATAGCCATTCACGTTGGGGTGGATACCCTGCTTCGCTCAGTCTACCAATTCAAATGCCAATTTCTCCTTGAAACACCTGCATGGATGCAGCCAAAATGTTTAACTAGATTTCTGTGTATTCCATGGCCCAGTCAAGGTGATGCATAAAATTAACCACCACAGTAAATGTCAGTGAATTCATCCAAAAGGATGTTTTAATTGCTTCTCACTATAGGCTGATGATCCCACTTGAAATAATAAGGTAATTTTAATCGCCTTCTCTTTTTTGGTACCTCTCCTGTAACAGCTAAATTTTTGCACTTTCTATCATAGACATTTTTGAACATATTTCACTTTTTCTTTCTTGACCATAGAGTATTTAGGGTAGAATCCAGGTTTGTATTCCTACAGATGAGGAAAAAGTTTCTATAAATAAGTGTATAATAGACATTCAGCAAATGAAGAAATCTTAGACTTACACAATGTACTTAGCAAGTAAAGCATATTCAAATTTAATCAGAGGGTTCAGATGGGAAACAAGACCTGTTTATAATTGTGTTTACCACAGAGTAGGGTTCTGTGTGTGTGCGTGTGCGTGTGTGTGTGTGTGTGTGCGTGTGTTGGAGAGAAGAACAGGCATTGGGCTATGTCAACAAAAAAGAGTAACAGAAACAAAAATAAATGTTAACATGAAATAAATGAATTTTTTCTCTTCTTCTTTTAGTCCTCTGTGGCTTAGTAATTAAGTACACTGGGATTAATCTTCTATGTGAGTTCTCCTCTATCACCTCTACTCTAGGTGATAGAAGTATAGTATCACCTATAATCACCCAGGGAAACTGTTAATGCACAAAACATTTTAGAACTGTCTTTGCAATTAATACCTTCCAAATTTGTACCACTTTTTAAAAAGCCTTAATCATCATTTTTCTTTTTTAGAGTAGAACTGATTTTTTCTTTTTTTTGGGAAAATGTAAAAAGTCAGTATTATTTTATGTTTTTCCAAAAAGACTAATATTAGCCAAGGGATGATAAATCTTTCAAGCTAAGCAATATCATTTAGGGTAAAAAAAAATAAGGTGCGGCTAAACACAAGTTAGATTTCTTTATATGGCTTGCAAAATGCTCAAAGGAGATAAAAATGAGACTTCAAAAATGTTGTGATTAAGGGCAGTCACTGGGAGATGTGCTTACAGTTTGTGTGTTTTGGATATTTATTGGATACTAATGTTACAGTTTATTTTTTTAGCTATGTACCTCACATACTTTCAAGTAGAATTTGAAACACTGATTTTATATATATTTGTTTTTAATATTTAAGCATTATCAGAGCAAAATGTTTATGTTCCGCTGACATTTTACTTTAATTTTCTTCTCCTGTGTTCTAACCAAAAGATTTCCTGTCATGAAAATATATTCTACAATTAGTAGACTGAGAATTAGCTCCTAAAAATCTCTCCTCTGATGACAGTTTTTCCTTCCTTGAGATAGTCCCAGATTGCTGATTTAGTCAAGTCAAAATTGTTTTGCTTTTTAATATCATGCAAGTGCTCTCTCAGAGATGTTTTCAGAACTCCCTGAGGGAGGCCCACAATTTCCTAGGGCAATTTATGCTGTAAAGGGACATCGAGGAGATGTTGCTTGTTTTCTCAGGGTATGATAGGATTAATGGTATTTCCTGATTTTATTCTAAAAGCCAAAAATACTGCTGCTGTGTCTGGAAAATATCTGCTTTTTTTTTTTTTTAATTTACTCCTTTGGGTTTTTGCTGAAATAATAAGCTAAACTGCTTCAAGGTGTACAGTATGTGCAGAACATAGAAGAGCTTTACATTTCTTCCAGAAAACCACATAGAAATTCTGAACTAATTTTATGTTGTAAATAAGGGGTTATAGATAATATTTATAACTTAAATACACTTAATTTAGATACACAGGCTTAGTTATCATCTACTATCCTTCTACCAGAAACAGCAGTGTGTCCCCTCATCCTTTTGCATGCCTCTGAGAATAAGATCTTGTCACATTTAAGTCTCCAGAAGTGGATAATTGGAAGAGACTCGTAGAAAGCTTTGGGTAGACTATTTGAATTATAAGAAACAGAACAGACGTGCAGTCTACAAGCACACCTCATACCTCATACCTCATTTTATTGCGCTTCACTTTATTGCATTTATAGTGTATTTTTTTTTACAAATAAAAAGTTCAAGACTTGAGTGAAAGAAGTAACTGGAGCTGTAGTGGAAATAGCAAGAGAGCCAGAGTTAGAAGGGGAGCCCCAACATGTGACTGAATTTCTGAAAACTCATGATCGAACTTGAACGGATGTGGTTCAAACAAAGTGGTTACTTGAGATGAATCTACTCCAGGTGCAGATGCTGTGAAGGTTGTCGAAATAATGACAAAGGATTTAGAATATGACGCAAACTTAGTTGATAAGGCATGAGCAGGGTTTCAAGAGGATTGACTCTAATCTTGAAAGAAGTTCTAGATGAGTAAAATGCATCACAACGCTACGGAGAAACTGTTCATGAAATGAACTGTCAATCAGTGTAGCAAACTTCATTGCTGCCTTATTTTAAGCAATTTCCACAGCCACCCTGACCTTTAGCAACCACCACCCTGATCGGTAGGCATGACATCAGCATGGAGAAAGGACCCTCCACCAGCAAAAAGATTACAATTTGCTGAAAGCCCAGATGACTGTTAGCGCTTTGAGCAATAAAGTGCCTTTAAATGAAGGTATGTGCATTTTTTTAGACATACATTAATGCCATTACACACTTAATAGACTGTAGGGTAGTGGAAACATCGCCTTTGCATTCACTGGGAAACCAAAAAATTCATTCTGACTTGCTTCATGGTGGTATTTACTTTATTGTGGTGGTCTGGCCTGAACTCCACAGTATCTCTGAGGAATGAACTTCTAAAAGAAGTTTGTAGAACTTCTCCAATTTTCTAGAATTGGAAAGCGTCAGCCTTGGTAAATGCTCATGTTTTCTTCCCATTCTCTTTGAAGGCTGTCATGGGCTCCATTCTTCCCTCCTGCTGATTGGCTTCCTCAACTTATTTATACAGTTTGCTCTTATAAGTATATTTGAGGGGCGCCTGGGTGGCTTAGTTGGTTAAGCATCCAGTTCTTGATTTTAGCTCAGGTCATGATCTCAGGGTCATGGGATGGAACCCCAAGCCAGGCTCCACATTCAGCAGGGGGTCTGCTTGAGATTCTATCCCTCTGCTCCTCTCCCGACTTTCTCTCTCTCTCTCTTTCTCTCTCAAACAAATAGATCTTTTTAACTATATTTGGGACTTGCCCTTCCAGCTCCAGCTTTCTCTCTTAACCAAACTGATTGTCTGGAATCGCTTAGCTGACATTCCAAGGGAGGGAATCTGGGTCGGTTCATATTTTAGAGCCAAGCTGTAGATTAAAATTAGCCTGGATGAAGGGACTGGGTATGGGGAGTCCTATGTGAGAATATGTCTGCCTCTCATCTGCTCCTGCAGCGGGGATTGTGTGCTGAGTAGCTTCTCTTAGAAGCAATAACAGATAGCTCCGTCATAGAAACAAACCCAACACAAAGTATTAGTATCTATCAAGTCCTATGGGATGCTGCCATTTAGAAATTATAGTCACCCAATCATTAAGGGTACACAAATCTTTGACTACAATAAATCCAAATAATTTTTAAGTGATGTTAAAAATGAATTTAAATACATAGTGAGGTGAAATAACAATGGGTCTAAAAAATATGGAAATGAAACAAAGATGTGTCTAATGAACAGTGAGGAAGCTACTGAAGTAGGTATTTACTGTTTTAACAAGAAATCTGTAATTGTAAATCTTAATGTCATATATGATTTTAAAAGAAAACCAAATAAATTCAATAGATGCATGGCATTAAAATTTGAAATGCAGCCTTATGGTTTAAGCTAGGAGTTTTTGGGTCAAACTTTAGAGTCATATTTGCTTCATCTCTTTTCTTATATCCAAGGAATCACAAGTTTATATTAATTCTCCTTTCCCGATACTATTTTTTTATCAGGACTTCGGGTCATATAGACTTTGAATTGTTCTTCTATCTTTACTGGGAATATTTTCTTTTATCTTCTTCAGAGACATTAAAACATTAAACATTTATAATCATAAGTACTATGGGAAAGCAAAGTACATAAAGTAGAACCAACAAAGTTACTAAAGAACATAGTGCAACTTCAAGTGATTTTAGAGACAAGGAGATATTAACTAAATTTGAGAAATCTTTATACTAGACACATTAATATAATTATTTTTTGAAGGTGGATAACTTTGCCATAATTAATGTGCTGAAATTATTTTAACTGTCCATTCATGTACATTATGCACATTTGTAAGGTGGGTAACGATCATGATTGATGTGCTGAGATGATTTTTAACTGCATATTATGCACCTTTTCTCAGATCCCTTAATATGATTAGATTTAAATTTAAATGGTTTTACTATATTAATTGTATTTATAAGCCAGAATTATCGACATTTAAATGAAAAGCTTTAAAACTACAGAGGGCTTAACTGAGATTTTGCTGGAACATTTCCTCAAAGTGGTTAGTTAATACACGTTTATCAGGATTACCTTAGATGCCTGCTAAAATGTGACTTCCTGAGTTTCCACTTTAATATACATAAAATTGACTCTATTAAAGATGGAACTCTTATGAAACTATGTTCATAGTGAAGTCCATATGGTCCACTTCTTATATACATTAAAATTTAAGAATCACACATTATAACATGAAACACATCTTGACCTGACCTTTAACATTGTTTAATACATCCAAAACATTTTTAAAAATTCTCAGTGTGGCAGCCCTGCATTCATGAATTGTTTTTGTTTTTGTTTTGTTTTGTTTTTATTTGGATGAAAACTACTTCAATTGATAGACATTATTCAGGTAAATATTTGGATATCTTTACTTCTCTGCTAAGGTAATAATTACTTCCAAACAAGTAACTGACAAAGTAACTAAACCTCCTAACCCTACAAAACTCTCAGGACCCCCTGAACATGGTTGATTTTAAGATTCAATACAAATTCTGTATCTTTGCTCTGCTGACCTTTTGTTTTTAACCCAGTTGCTAAGAATGTAGTTAGATGACATTTTCAAATAGATTGAAGGCTTTATATTTCCTTTCCCTTCACCACCACCTCCTAGGTCTGCGTAAAAATTACACACATGTGGACACACACACGCTCATTCTTACATACAAAAACACATATATTTCTTTTTTAATTGATGAATTCATGCTTTTGGAAAATAAGTGATTATATAGATTTAAATTTCCTTAGCCACTAAGATACCTCACAGGTATTATTATATTTGCCAATTTATGGATGGGAGTAATTTTATTTTCTATGATCTTTCAAAATTTTTCTATACTGGATAATCTTCAAATGAACAGTTTAAATTTCCCTAAAAAAATACCTAAGTTTTGTCAAAATTAATTTTGAAATTTTCCTTCTTAATATTGTTGATTCTTCCCCTTCAGCTAAAGTACTTATAATATTTTTAGACTTACAAGCAAGTTTAAAAAGTAAGGTATTGAGGGATCTCTGGGTGGCGCAGCTGTTTGGTGCCTGCCTTTGGCCCAGGGCGCGATCCTGGAGACCCGGGATCGAATCCCACATCAGGCTCCCGGTGCATGGAGCCTGCTTCTCCCTCTCTCTCTCTCTCTCTCTCTCTCTGACTATCATTAAAAAAAAAAAAAGTAAGGTATTGAGACAACTGGGTGGCTCACCCATTGACTGTCTGCTTTCAGCCCAGAGTGTGACCCCAGGGTCCTGGGATCAAGTCCCACATTGGGTTCCCAGCATGGAGCCTGCTTCTCCCTCTGCCTGTGTCCCTGCCTCTCTCTCTCTCTCTCTCTCTCTCTCTCTCTCTCTGTGTCTCTCATGAATAAATAAATAAAATCTTTAAAAAAATAAAGATAAATAAAAAGTAAGGTATGTTAGAGTATCCTTGGTTTTTACTTTCTTTTTTTTACTAAGATAACCTAGTTCTTTTTCCATGGATTACTTGATTTTGTACTATTTCACCATATTAAGATTGTACCTCAATCAGTATAATTTCTTTCTCTCTTAAATTTTGTATTTGATAAAATATTCCAGTAAATAAATTCTACTTAGAAGTTCTAATATTTTTCCACTGATACTGTCTTTTGACTGACTGATTTAATGCTGCAATTGCCAAATGTTTTGGTTTCAGGACTAGTTTACATTCAAAAATTTTTGAGAACCCTAGTGAACTTTTGTTTATGATGGTTATATCTATCTGTATTACCCACATCATAAATTTAAACTGAAAACAGGATAAAATATTTATTTACTTAAAATATCAACAAGCCTATTACAATTTAATAGTTAAAAGTTTCATTAAAAATTATAACTTTCAAACCAAAATTTATTGAGAAGTGGTATTATTTCACGTTTGCAAATCACTTTAATATCTGGCTTAAGAAAAGACAGCTGGATTCTCACATCTGCTTCTGTGTTTAAACTGTTGTGACATCATATGTCATCTAGTCTGTAAAATTCCACTGTACTTCTGCAAAAGATATGAAAGTAAAAATGGCAAATAATATGTTAAAATGATTACAAACATTGTTTTGACTTTAAATACCCCCCCAAAAAAGCTCTTGGGGATGCCTAGGACTGCACTTTTGAGTACTGCTGTTCTGGAGAAACACGCATGGGGTCTTAGCATCTTTCATTGACCTAGAATGAGAAGATCTAGGGAAAGCCATCTCCATCTTTTCTGCATTTCACTGGCACCATAACATATAACTCTTTCTATAGAGAGATCTCTTGGGTCCCTTTACAGATGTTTAGTTAATAAAAGTCCCAAGGGACCTCATGAGTAAAATAACCTGAGGTGGTCGATTATTTTGCCATATGTTTTTAAGAAAATATTTTAAATGTGGGACCTCCATGTTGTGTCATTGTAAAATGAAGTGTTTGGACTAGATGCTCTTGATTTTCCTTTAAAGTAATAACTTTTTGATTCTGTCACTTTGACTCCACAGGAGAAACAACTGCCATGAAGTGAATGCTACCATAAAGAACATTGATAGAACTATTTAATCTTAGATAACTTAATTAGTCTTAACTATATTTGGTGTGGTAAGCTCATTTCATTTTTTTCATACTTTATTTTTTATTGAATTGTAAAAGCCACATTTTTGAAGGACAATTGACAAAGAATAATTTGTACAGAGAACAATCACGGAAGAAAAAGTCCTAGAAATCTTTTTTTGAGGATGATTTAATTCTACTCACTTATCAATTTACCTTTATTAAATATAGGTATAATGCATTTTGGTATAAAAATCCAAGCAGCAAAAAAGGACAAAAAGTAAAAGCTAATGTATTTTTCTCCATTAGCTTTCCATTTTCCAGATATATTCAATCCTTAATTTATTGCATATTCTTAGAAAAATTATTAATGCATGGGAGTGCCCATACATATACACACATACCTGCTCTCTCTCTCCCCTAATCTATACCTTTACCTACTTTCCCATTTAAATATCTTTCTTTGAACACTTTCTATATGAAAAGATTGCTAGTTATTGATGATACAGTTGTAAGCAAAATATATTCTAAATTTTTTTCTTATAATGCTAAATTTTACAGGCACTTGGAGGTGAGATGGGTGCATAAGAAAGAGAAGACTTCTAGAATTGTACACTGAGGAACTTGGTGGACCTGCTCTCCATAGAAACAATTTTTAAAAATGGAAAAATGGCCAAACAACTAAAATCAACCATTTCATAACCCTGAAAATTATACAAGCCATAGAACAGACTAAAAATCTTCTATCCGTGAGAAATTACTGAACCTTCAGAAGATAGCAGGACCTATAGTGCTTTGACTTTGAGTTATTCCCATCACTTCTCCATCCCTACTTCAGTGGTGTGGGAGCTTATGAAAAGCCAGCAGTCTTGCATCCAAAGGTAGGGACTGATTTCTTTTAGAGTTATTTTAAAAACCCCATCCCTAAGGCACAGCCAATATTTTGTCTGCACCAACAGCTTCTTGGAAAATATCCATTACTGGGGTGTTGTGCCTATTTGATTTGACTCAGAACTCAGCATAGTGCAAAAAGTTCTATCCCCGGGGCCTAGCAGTCTGAAAGTAATAGCAATCTACTGCCAACATCAAAGCTGCCTAAGGCTGTTATTTCAGTTGGGAAAACAAGAGCTTGGTTAAAACTTTAAAGGCAAGTTCTAGAGAACTAAATGACCATTGGGAACTTTGAAAAGCTTTAACGGATTCCTGGGATCAAGAAAGTTGCACTCTTGCAGGACTTTGTATATGCCCAGGAAAGACCTTGAAAAGGAAAAGGTCCCAGTCACTCACCTCAGTCTGAATGTAAGGCCCCATATAAATGTGAAATGAAATTATAAGCTGCGTAAATTTGAAGGAAGGCCTATCACACAAATTCCCTTGGCAAAGAGTGGTAGGCATACAGGCAAGCATGTAAAGAATTCTAACTAATCATTGCTTGACTACTAAATTATACTGATCTTGGGCTGAACCCTAGGATGACAGCTTAAAAATAAGAATAAGAATTTAACAAATGGTAGTTGAGAACTCAGTGGCCACATACTTCAAGGAAAAGAAAATCTACAGAATTAGTCAGGAAAGATCCTTTAAAAAATTAGAAACAACAAGAAAAACAATAGCAATAGCACAAACAAACCTTGGGAGGTGAGAAAGGAATCTGATATCAGAGTTGTTACAATATGATACCTACGATGACCAGTTTTTAACCAAAAATTATGAGATTAAAAAAAAAGTATGTTACATATGTAGGAAAAAAGGCAGCCTACAGAAAATGTCACTGAGGAGGCCCAGATACTGTATTTAATAGACAAGGTCTTAAAAGCAGCTATTTTAAATATGTTCAAGAAACTAAAGGACACCATGACTAAAAAATTAAAGAAAATTACAACAGGGCACCTGGGTGGCTCAGTGGTTGAGCATCTACCTTTGGGTCAGGTCATGATCCAGGGGTCCTGGGACTGAGTTCTGTAACTGGCTCCCCACAGTGACTTCTCATGGAGACCATAAGGCAGATAAATGGCAACTTTAAAGTAGTGAAAAGAAAAAAATCTATTAACCAAGAATTCTCTATTCGGCAACTCTCCTTCAAAATGAAGGAGAAATTAAGACATTTCCAGATAAACAAAAATGGAGAAAACTCATTGTTAGAAGATCTGCCCTACAAGAAATACCAAAGGGAGTCCTTTGGGCTGAAGTAAAGAGTCACTAAATGATGACCTGAATTCACATGAAGAAATGAAGAGTACTGGTAAAGAAAACTACACAGATAAATACAAAGACAGTATCAGTATGTTTTTGTTTGTATTTCCTTTCTTCTCTGTGATTTAAAAGATAATTCATAAGGCAATAATTATAAAATTATGTTGGTGGCTTGTAATGTATGAAGATACAATAGCACAAAATCTAGAGGTAGGTATATTGGAGAAAAGTTTTTGCATAATATTGAAATTAAGTTAGCATTAATCTGAAATGAATGATTTTACAATAAGATGCTAATTGTAATCCCTAGGTAACTACTAAGAAAATAAGATAGGGAGCCATGTATTTGAGGTCAGCCATTTTTTGAAAAGTCATCCATCATATAAAGGAGAGATCGCACTCTAGATCACAGAAAAAGAACTGGATGTTTGCAGTTCAAGGAGAGCAGGTATAGCTCCAATTGCTTGTTAATGAAATGGGATGGTTATTTAAAAAAGGAAGTTGATATCAGCATAAATTTAATAGTAAGAAAGGCTGGATGATTTAGTATGTTAAAAAAAAAAATCACAGGCCCAAAATGGAGTCACTGATGCCAGGCCATGCCCCCAAAGTGGGGCTCAAAGCCTAACCTAATTGTACTTTCAACCTCCCCCAGAAATGTAGTCTTAATTGATCTGTCAAGAATTTTCTGGTCAGCATCAATGAGATAGTCTGTCACAAAGGCCTCTCTATCCCTTCAAGGAAGACAAAGTAAACCACCAAATAAGATCCTTTCATCCCCAAAGAAAGGTGACCTCACCCAAAATAATATATATTTTTTTCCCTTTCTTATGACTTCCTTGCCCTGCCTTTAAAAATCTTTCTCTTTCTGGAGCCTTTTGGAGCTATCCTCTACTTGCTAGATGGAATGCTGCTTGATTTGTGAGTTGATTAATAAAGCCAATTAGACCTTTAAAGTTCACTTGGTTGAATTTTTGTTATTTAACAATTATTATTTTGATTTGGAAATAAGAATTCTAATGTCGATTTTTTTATACTTAAGATTTAATGAAGATTAAAGAGAATGTTTGTGAGTAGGACCTCATTGAGACCAGTTATGACATTAAAAATAAATCAGAAAAAAAATCCTCACAAATATTAAATCCATGTTTACTTACCTTTCTTTAATGTTTGGAATATAAATTTGTTCTAGCCACCTTATCCTTTACACAGAATTTAACTTAGTTTAGTTTAATTGCTTTATCATTTCCAATTATATTAATCTGTAAAGGCATAGTTTTAGGCTTCCCTTCAGCACAATGTTAGGGAATCTCTGTGGCTTTTTCTTATCTTGGTTCCTTTGTTTTCTGGATCTTAGGTGAGAACTTTCTTATTTTATTCCCTACGTTGATGGAACATTTCCTCTTGAGTTTTCTGAGACAAACTGAATGATAAGTGTTTTTGTTGTTGCTGAGATTTTTCATGTTTGAAAGTGTCTTTGATCTTCTTTTACTTTAAATTAATAATTTGGCTTAGTATAGAGTTCTAATTTGGAAATAATTTTTCCTTAGATTTTGAAGATATCTTTCTATTGCCTGCTAGCTTTTGTTGCTGCTATTAACAAATCTAATGCTATTAATAATTTTAATTTTGTTCTAAAACCTAATTTTTCCTTTTTGAAGACATTCAAGATCTCTTTGCCCTAGTGTTCTGAAAATTCGCAGTGATATCTATTGGTTTGGTTCTCATTTCATCCATTTGCAGGACAATTAGTGGATCTTTCCTATCTGGAAATTGAAGTAATTCTGAAAATGTTTCTTGCATTATTTCATTATTGATTTCTTCTCCATTTTTGATGTTATCTTATTTTGACACTGCTGTGATGTATATTTGGTACCACCTTCAATTTTAAAAAAGCACTCTCATAATTTTCTTGTCTTTATCTTTTTAATACATTTCTGAGGGATTTCCTCAACTTTATTTTCCAAGGATTTTGTCAAATTTAAATTTTTTTTTTTTTTGGTTTTGGCTATCAAATTTTTAATACCTAGTACTATTGTCTTATTCTCTAAATGCCTGGTTTTTTTGTTTTTAATCACATCTATCTTGTTCTTGTTTAGTGAGGTTAAATAACTTTCCTTATCTCCTTAAAAGTGATATATATTCATATATATATTTAAAATTTTTCTCTTCCTTCTTAATTCCTGTTTTTCCAATTGCTTATTTTCATTTTGTTCTCTACATAGGATGCAATAGGCTTTCTTCAAATATCTGGTAATATTTCATTTTTTTGCTTATGTATAAGAGTGGGACAGTTCAAAGCTGATTGGAAGCACTGTATGAATAATGAGTCTTTATCAAAAGGTAATCAGGCTGCATAGTTCATTGACTATCCTTCAATGTCATTATCTTTTGATGCTGCTATCCTGGTCTGGTCAGATTCTTATCTCTGATTTTCTGTGAGAGCTGGAACAAGCTTGGTGGTCAGAGGTATTCTGGTTATCTAGTGTGATAATAAGCCTGGAGCAGGCTGTTCCCTTGGTAACCTCTCTGTATTTTTATGCTCAACTATGGCTGGTAGCTTGTGGTGCTGGGACACTCTGTTTGAATCTTGCTAGAAGGTAACGCTTCAGCCTTCTGCCTCAGTAGGAGGTGGAAGAAGTTTTTCAGACACACAGAGCTGGAAAAATATTTAAGAATGAAAATGTTCCTAAAGTCCTTAACCTGTTTTTCGTTGTCTCATTCCAGAGGTAGCTGGTGCCGAATCCCTTGAGGGTGTCATGGTACCAATAGGTCAATTTTGGCTCTTCCACAGAGGGGGCTTGCACGATAGCACTCTCGCCTCAGAAGTCTACTTTGTTTTCCTGCCACCAAAATGTTATTGTTGCTGTCCCCTTTTTTATTTAATGTGTATGTTTGTGAGTTTTTGGTTTCTTTTTTTAAAAAAAAATCCATTTTTAATGATTTTGTGGATGGTGGGAGGAAGTAAAAGCTACTGTGAGCATTCAATCCACCAATTTTTAATCAAAAGCCAAGGGATTGTCTGCTTCTGTTTTGTTTTTCTTTAGAAATGTAACTAATGTAAATAAGCTAAAGTTGTATGTAATTGGATTAGAGAAGGAGATTATGAGATGAATAAATTGCTTATTTAAATTGAAGTCTTAAAAAAACTTCTTATCATTATAAGTAACCTTATAATAAATACAATGTAACTAAAACTTTGTTTTTATTGCTGTACGTACAGCAGGCACCATTCCAGGAAATTTATAGTATTGACTTACTTACTTTTCACAAAAGTTTTCGTGGTATACGCTACTGTAATTTCTCTACCTCTGTCTCTCTTTTTACAAATGAAGAAATTTAAGCCCTTGTTCTTTATTATTGTTTTTTTTATGGTTTATGTTTAACAGGTCTATAATAAAGTATCTTATAAATGAGGTGTGTAACTAAGGTAACGTTACCAACAAACAAAGTATATATATCAGCTTAAACACAATAAATGTTTATTTCTTGCTCATATAAGGTCTATAACAAATGCTGCTAAATTGCAGGCCGCTCTCTTCCAAGTCGTGATTCATGGCTCAGGCGCCTCTGATTTTATGCCTTGCTATGTTCAAGCTATACTTTCAAGGTTTCTGTGCTTGCTACACCAAGTTGGAAGAATGGGTTAAAGACAGTGGAGAAGGCACAATTCTTCCTCAAGGATCTTAACCACGGATGTGACACATTCTATTGTCATATTCTATTGACATATTCTATTGTTGAGAGATTCTTACTTGCCCAAACTTGATTTTGAGGAATTCAGGAAAATGTATCCTTTCTTGCTCTGTGCCAGAAAGAATAGACAGATATGCTTGTTGGACTCCTAACCAAACTGCCACAATTTGCCCTCCAGTATCCATACATCTCTTCTTCCACGTCTAATCATGAAATGGCAGGACTAGTTTTAATTGACCCATGCCAATCCATTGGTAATACCAAGCTACTTTCTCTGGTGTGGAAAAGTAACACTGGCTTCTACTGTCAGAAAATGTTTGTTAAACCCTTTAATATTTACACTTTAATTTACTAAATTTTATAAAATGCATTTCAAATGTTTTTCTGCAAAGGCTTCAGTGCCATCGAGAGGCAACACCAAGGCTCTGTGATTAGACTCTGTGGGTTGAATCCTGGCTCCGCTGTTTACATCTGTGTGGCAGATGCAAAGACCTACCCTCCTATGCACCTATAGCTAGCAGTGACTACCTATCTCACGGTGGTGTTGTGAGGAAGAATGAATTAACATTCAAATGCACAACACCTATAAATGCTAACTATTACTACTCACTTTTAGTAATTCTCAGTAACTTGCATAGTGTATTAGGAGCAAGGAGGGACGCCTGGGTGGCTCAGTGGCTGAGCATCTGCCTTTGGCCCAGGGCATGATCCTGGAGACCCGGGATCGAGTCCCATGTCGGGCTCTCTGCATGGAGCCTGCTTCTCCCTCTGCCTGTGTCTCTGCCTCTCTCTCTCTCTCTCTCTCTCTGTGTGTGTCTCTCATGAATAAATAAATAAAATCTTTCAAAAAAAAAAAAAAGAAGAAGATCCTACTGATTTCAGATTTATTGATGAGCTTGTAGGAAGAGACTACACTGCCAATAATCCGTGTATGAGTGAGTGAGTGAGTGAGTGAGTGAGTCTATATAGAAAATTTGAACAGATGGAGGTAGAATGTTGCAAGAGCTTTGACATGATGGCTTCTTCCTTTTATCATATGTTCTTAAGTAAGATGCAGTGTTATCTGGCTTAGAGAGGGATGGAGGTTGGGGATAAGGGCTTAATGATGAATATTTGTTACAGATTCCTTCCCTATATGTATTTTACTCCTATGTCCTCTTAATCTCTTGTGCCCTAGGAGAGAAAAAAAGGCTTGCAGATTCCTACTTAATCTTTTTTACCCCTAAACTCTACTGATGGATGACTACAAATCTGGGGCCCACTGGTCCTTTGGTTATGAGCTCCTGGATAATAAACCCTGTCCCTGGAGAAATTTTTGATAAAAGCACCAAGGTTGTATTATTCCTATTTAGTTTGATCCTCTAAAGTTCAGGGTTGATGAGAGATTGACTATTCAGAGGACTAATTGAAGTACTGAATAAGGACAGAACCTTAAGAACTGAATTTGATTGGAGGTGGATTCTTGATTTATGTGAAAATACATAAGAAGTGTTCACTAATTAAGCTGAACTCAATCTCTCTAGAGAAATTTTTATGTGGTCACAGGAAAGCAAAAGTCAAAGTTATATACATGCTATTTCACAATAATTTATAATTGTCTATTTAAAATTTGGTTCGGGGACGTCTGGGTGGTTCAGTCACTTTGGCTTCTGCCGTAAGCTCAGGTTATGATCCCCAGGGCCCTGAGATAGGGCCCCATGTCTGGCTCCCTGCTCAGTGGGGAGCCTGCTTCTCCCTCTCCCTTTGCAGCTACCCCTGCTGAGCTCTCTCTGTAAAATAAATAAAGTCTCTAAAAAACAACAAACAAAAAAAACAAAAAATCACATTTAAAAAAAATAGAAAATCGGTTCTGTGTTTGAAAGGTTTTAGTCAAGTAATATAGCAATGGTCACCCCTCTACTCACTATTTATAGGTGTTTTCTGGAACATTTCCCTCAGAAAAGCTTGGCTTATATTTACCTTCCTTTTCATTCTCATTGTCGCTACTTTCGATAGAATGCTGCAGTGTTTAAGAAACTGAACTTTGGGTGAGGGGTGAATTCACATCCTGGCTCAGCTAAATTCTGACAGTGTGTTAGGGAAATTATCTGACATTTCTGAACACTAATTCTCTCTTCTGTAAAAAGGGCATAATATTAAACTCATAGGATTGTTGAGACAAAACGGAATTATGTGTGCAAAATAATTGTCTCCAATTGGTAAACCCCTGTTAGCTAATCTTCAAAAAGTATCTTTTGATTAAGGCACTCTCTTGAATAAAAACCCCATTGCCTGTGGAATAAAGTCAAACTTTTTTGCCCAGAATTAAAATGAATCTCTTCTTTGAATAGAAATTACATTTCATCATTATTTCCAAATTTTAGCCCATGCTTGGTAAAGTTGAGTATTATTTTCCTGCCTTTGCTTTGCTCTTCTCTCTTAAATGCTTCTCTCCTGACTCTATTTGAAGGTACACTGTAAACCCTCAAAACCCAGCTTCAACTCTATTTTCCCCAACAATAAATTGCCTTCCAGCCTGATGTGTACTTTCCTTCGCATCTTATAAAATTGCATATTGCTTGTTTATGTGTCTTCTTTTTACTACACAAGTTTAATCTTAGTCTCTAAATGACTGGTATTACGCACTTCATATAGTAGAGATAATTTAACATTTGTTAATTTCCTAGATAATTTAACTTTATGATTTGTTAGATAAACAAATGAGCAAATACATAAAAAAAATAAATATACCATGCGGAATGTCTTTATTGGCCTCTATGTTATCTTCATAAACTTAATTACTCAAGGAAGAAAAAAGAAACCTTGATTCATCTGAAATATTTGCAGGCTCAAAGCTGTTGACTTAACCTCAGAATATCTAGAATCCGTTTTCTGTTATATGGACTGAGAGAATCACAGAGTCTCAGAGCCAGACGGGTAATTCCCTTTTGGAGACTCATCACCAAGAAGTTACTCAGCTTCTTCTTAATCATTTTTACTTAGGAGGAAATCCCTAGTGAATACAGCCTAGTCTACTTATAAGCCAATATAATTACCGGAGGATTGGATTTTTCTTTTGTTGAAACATTTTTTTTAACGACTTTCCCTCACCAATCTTCATTCATTCAAGGTCTGTCTTGCGCTGGGTACTGCCCATGCTACTCTACATAAAATATCCCATTGAGAGTAGTCACATTGATCACTTCTAAGATCAACGTATCTGAAACTTGACTTCCCTGCCTGCACTGTTGTGTGCCATTTGTAAGCCTGGCAAGGAGTCTACTCACAGACAAGAACGGTAGAAAATGAAATTGGAGTAATTGTGCTTTTGGTTAAGTCAATATACTGCAGGTGAAACAGAACTGCCTATCCCTTGATGATTGTTGCTCTTATTTTGAATATAAGTAAAAATTGTTTCTAATGTTTCCTTTCCATGCCCTGTTTCATTCTCCGCTGTGTTTCTTTACGTCATCATCTTTGCATCTGCTCCTGTCTTTCCTTTTGCTGTCTGTGACCCTTTATTTCTGAATTCTTCCCGGTAAGAGCATATTATTTCCATACTTTTCTTCTTCATCCGAATCACTTGCTTGTCTTGGCAGAGTTTCTGCTTGGAGGTTTTCAAATGATGCGCCTGCGTTGTGAGGTTTGCCTGTGTACTCTTACTTAACTTTACTAGAGGCTTTCTTTTGGCACCGAATGCTTGCTAAGCACTTTATTTATGTTATCAGTTATTTTACTAAAAGTGATAAATGTAAAATTAAAATGTACAAAAATATGTGAAGTAAAATACAAGTTCATATCCTAGTCTGGTTTCTCGATTTCCCTCCTTAGAAGCAAACATGTTTCTTTTTTATCCTTCTAGGATTTTGAAGGAAATTAATGAGCCACCAAACATGAAAGAAGATTTCACTCTTCTTTATGGCTGAGTAGTATCCCATTGTGTATATATACACACATAACTCATCTTCTTTATCCATTCATCTATTGATGGACACTTAGATTGTTTTCATAGCTGGGCTATTGTAAATAATGCTGTGATGAACATGCGAGTACATATATATTTTTTCAAATGAGTGTCTTTGGATCATTTAGATAAATATGCAGAAGTGGAATAGCTGGATCATATGGTAGATCTTTTCTTAATTTTTTGAGGAATCTCCATACAGTTTTCTGTAGTGACTGCATCAATTTGCACTCCCACCAACAATGTACAAAGGTTCCCTTTTCTTTACATTTCCTACAACACTTGTTATTTCTTGTCTTTTTGAAAATGACCATTTCAACAAGTGTGAAGTGATAACTCATCATGGTTTTGATTTGCATTTGCCCAATAACTAGTGAGCTTGAGTATCTTTTCATGTGCCTGTTGGCCGTCTGTATGTCCTCTTTGAAAAAAAAGTCTGTCCATTTTTTAATCAAGTTCTTTGTTTTTTTTTTATTGTTAGGTTTGTGGGTTCTTTAAATATTTTTGGGCATTAACCCATTATCAGATATATTATTTGCAAGGATTGCCTTTTTTTTTCTGATTATCATTTCCTATTCATCCGGTTTTTAGATCTTCTCATGTAAATTTGTTGTGTTTAAGGAGGTGAATTCAGAGTTTTCTTTAGGCTGCTGTCTTGAACCCCAGTCTCTACTATAAATTCTTAAAATTATCTTTTTTAAAAAAAGATTTTATTTATTTGACAGAGAGAGAGAGAGAGAGAGTGAGCAAGCGAGAGAGAGAGAGACAATGGGCAGGGAGAGGAGTTAAGGGAGAGGGAGACACAGACTCCCCGCTGAATAGGGAGCCCGGGCTCAATCCCAGGACCCTGAGCAGAAGGCAGATGCTTAACCAACTGAGCTGCCCAGGCGCCCTTAGAATCTATCTTTACAAAAGTTTTTTTTTTTTTTTATTTTTTATTATTATTTTTTTTTTACAAAAGTTTTAAATACATGTTATTACTAAGATCATTTTTATATATAATACAGATCACAAAAATGGACCAGTTATGACTCAGAAAATTTTTCCTGTTATTTTATCATTAACAAGAGCCCCCCTGGCTGAAAAAGCAATTCTGTGTATTAGTGTTGTTCTGAGACCAAGTGCAACAGGCACAACTCTTTTTTTTTTTAACCTACCTATGCAAGTAAGCTGTTTTGAACTTTTGATTTATATAATTAACCGTCACTAACTAGATTTTGATTAGACACAGAAACATTTGCTGCATCTAAAGACTCCTTGCCTGCACTGCCTATTGGAGAAAAAGAGCAAATCCATTTTTGCATACACATCAGTCATAAGAATCATATCACTAATGTACCTTGAGAATTTGATTCCTTCAATATGGAAGATGCAGCAAATGTTAATGATCGCTTCCTTTTGTACTGAGGGGAGTGCAAGATCATGAAGGGCAATACATGAGTCATAAAAAAAAATCACCTGTGCAATGATTCTCCATATTATTGCACCTAAAAAGGAAGTTAAAGTTGTTCATGAGTTTTCCAAATAATGAATATGAGGTATAGTGTGCTGATATTAATTTGTATATCTCCTCAAGTGCTTGGTTAATAGCTAGCAGAAACTTAAAGAAAAAAGATAGTTTTAGGACAAATTTCCCATATACGAGTATATGTATGTAGTATACACATATACATGTATGTGTATATATATATGCATATATATATATCTCATATCTACTTTATTAATTACATTATTTAGGTTTTTTATATAATTACATAAATTTTATTCACTTCATATTTGAAGGACTGAAAAATTTGAACTAACTCTCCTATGTCTAGTGTATGTCTTCTTACTTATTGATTACAGTTTCATGAACTGCTGCTGTTATATCCTCATTAGGAATTGTTTTTGTCGATATTGTCGGCTGACCTTCTGGTTTCTAACATTTTTAAACAAATGCACATCATCTGATACCATAATTTTGAACCTCTGCTTACTTTTCATTGGTATGTACCTGTGTTATTGTTGCTTCTCCTTTAAAAAACTTTGTATGGATAACTTTGCCTCGGGAGTATCTCACAGCAGTACGTGGGCTTTTTGTTTGATTTAATAATAATATTTTTAGTAGATTAATTCATTTCCATCTATACTAATGGCAGGAATTTTGGTCCTAGTTCTGCACTATTATCTTGTTATGTTATCTATGATTATAATCCTTTATTTTTCTCTTGGTATCACACAGGCCCTTCTCCAGGTACTTCATACTACAATTGAAACATGCATCTTTTCTCTCTTCATGTTCAAGTTCCCTATCACTGCTCATTTGTGTGCTCTGCTTTCTCTTGATTGCAGTGACACCTAATGTCAGAATCAGAGAGTATCTTTAGCTCAGTCCAAGTGACTGGCCTCTTCATGTTATATCTCATGTTCTCAGCAGACAGAAGTCCTTAGAATAACCTGCCTGACCATTAAAAACACGACATAAATGGAGTTAAAATTTTGTTTAAAATAAAAATGGAACTAGTACTTGAAGCTATTTGAACCATAAGTTTTCAAAACTGATTCCTGAGAGATGTCTCCTCTTTACAACATTTGTATATTTTTGGAAAATACCTGATATCATCAGTCCATCTCATTGTTAAATAATCTTCCTACTTCGTTTCTGGGCTTCATGGGCTCATATGAATAAAAGGTACAGTAAGAAATAAGGGAACTAATGTTTACTGGGAATTCATTAAACATCTTTTTAATTTTTTTAAAGATTTTATTCATTTATTCATGAGAGACACACACAGAGAGAGAGGCAGAGACACAGGCAGAGGGAGAAGCAGGCTCCATGCTGGGAGCCCAATGTGGGACTTGATACCAGGTCTCCAGGATCACGCCCTGGACTGAAGGCAAGCGCTCAACTGCTGAGCCACCCAGGCGTCCCTCAAACATCTTTTTTATATTCATTTTTTATGTGTTCCAAAAAGAGAGGGCAACTGACCTTGTACTCTCTATCTCATCTCCAGTACGTTCGAGAGAGCCTGGTCCAGAGTAGGACCACACGTGTGGGAAGGAGCTGTTCACGTTCTGTCTCTTTTCCTGCTCTCGTCATTTCATCCTCAGAACACCTCCGTAAGATGAGCAATATCATTTCTTTATATTAGTAACTTGTCTGTGATAACTCTTTTTAAAGTCTTATTATTTGTATGTGGATCTAATATTTACAACTGGATTGTAAATTGCATAGTCTCCTGGTGTTTGTATCTATACTATTTAAATAGAATATCTTTGGATTGCTATCTACTTTCTTTAGGTACCATCTACCTGTAATATGAAAAGTGATTCAAATTAGCATTTGTCACCTTGCTTTCATTTATTCAAGCCTCTGATTTTACTCAGTAAACACAGTAGTTCCCACCTCTCCATGGTTTTGCTTTCCCTGGTTTCAGTTAACCCAGGGTCAACTGCAGTCGGGAAACAAAGCATCCTCCTCCTCCTGGCCTATGGTCAGAAGGGCGATGGTAGTCTCATGCTCCATCACAGTGCCTATGTCCTTCACCTCACTTCCTCTCATCACGTAGGCATTTTATTATTGCACATCATCACAAGAAGGGTGGGTACAGTACAGTAAGATATTTTAAGAGACCGCATTCACATAACTTTTGTTATCGTATATTATTTTAATTGCTCTATTTTATTATTTATTGTTGTTAATCTTAAGCTGTGCCTAATTTATAAATTTAACTTGATTTTAAGTATGTACGCATAAGAAAAAAACATAATATGTACAAGATTGGGTACTTCAGGCATCCATTGGGGGTCTTGGTACATATGTCTCATGGATAAGGGGGGATTACCATAATATTTTCTTATGGTCTTTTTATCTTTTTGTAATTATGTTTATACTTTTAATGCCTTATTAGAGAGTATTATATCATATCCATCAAATTTCAAATACTACAGATGAAATCAACTGATTTCCTCCATCTGTCAATTTTTGTTAAATATATACTCTCTATACTTTCAAGCAATATCGTATTTACGTTCTCTTTTGTCACTTTAATCCTCACATTTAAAAAAACTCCTAGTTCTACAGCTAAATACATTAAAAACTGATTACCATTTTCCCCCTTAAACTTCCTATTTTATCTCTTGGCTGATTGAAACTCATTCTTTAATAGTTTCCCAGAGAAGCTCATGGGAACACTAAGTGGATATTACAACATTTATAAGTACTGGTCTCTTTATTCATATGCTTTGTTCACACTCCCTTGGAGGACCCTTCATCGGTTGCATAACTGCAATATTTGTGTTGAATATTGCTAAGAGATATCTGAAGCCAGTCTAAATTTTTCCCTATAAATGATGTGAAGATTGTTCACGAATATCGACATGCTTCTTTATTTTTAAGATATGATTACTTTATAGGATAACTCTCAGTCTTTACTTTTCTAGATCATTTTTCTTTGGGACAAAAATTACAGAAGCAAAGGAAACCAAAAGAGACCAGTTTATTCAGCACTCTACCAATAAATTTGAAAACCTAGATGACATTGATATAAGTCAAGTATAGTTTATCCAAACTGACTTCCACAGAGAAGGAAAATTATCAGATTAATTTTTATGTATCTGGAAGAGGTCATCTTGAAGACCTTCAAGAGTCAGATGACATAGTGGACAGTTTCTGTGTGTGGAACAGGTGAGAAGGGACAAATTCAAGCCATTGACTTGAGAAACTTGAAAGTGAACAGGCAGTGGGAAGGGTATTGTTCAGCAGGGAAAGCCTCCATGAAAGCATTGTCTAGGCAAGAAGCAGAGTCAATATTTGAACATAAGAGATGCTCGTGGCCTCAGTGCCAGCCTTCAACAACTTCATCAGTCAAGGAAGAATTTTTTTCTCTCCTCTGTTTCCTCCACATTCCTTCTTATCCACCTTCCTCCCCCAGCTTCAACCCCAAAGTAGCCAATGGTAACATGGATGTGGGAGTGAAATAGAACAGTGAGATGGAAATGATTAAAGAATCCAACCAATCCAAGAGTCTTTTCCTTTTTGCAAGTTTCAGAGCCTTAGTCAGGTCAGAACTAGGGAGAGAGAGCACTTTAAATTGAATTAGAGATTGAACAGTTGACATTAGCTTTGATGGAACTTTTTAATATCTGAAATTGAGCTCAGTTTTTAATACCATAAATTTCCTGAAGAGATTATGGAATCTGCCAAGATTTCCCTTAGAGATGGGGAAGAATGATCGAAAGAGTAAGTATAAAGACAGCAGAGGGAAAGAATAAAATTACTCTGTGCTTGTATGCAAATGCCTTCATTCAACTGATTACATATTTACGGTGTTAAGATATACAATACAGTATATTCTTTATCTAAACATATGCATGCAGTAAAAAGTATGAAGACATGTGGTTGAAAAATAAACACCAAATTCAGTATTTTGCTTACCATCATGCTCACAGTAGAGAATACTATCAAAGAGGAGTGAATAAGAGGTGCCAAACATATTCGTAATATTTCATTTCTTAATCTGGGTGATAGATACACAAGCGTTCATCCTATTATTCTCATTCTTTTGTTGCTGAAATAGTTCACAATAAAACAAAGCAAAATAAAAGGAAAACGGACATTTCTTTTTCTGCTCTTCCAAGGCATGTGATGAAAGAGGAGAAGCATATAAGCAACAATTTATCTCCTGAAAGTGTTTAGTGCTCATGTCTTACAAAAGATAACATAGCTGGAGTGTTCCTCACCTGCATGGGATTTCTACAGAATTGGATCAGTTTGATCTAAAGCAGTGTATGCAGGTAGCTCTAACTTCCCACAGAATGTTTGTATTTATACCCAAATCAAGTTGTCTTACTGTTAACCCATCGTCCATTTACTGTTACGGCATTTTGTAATCTCATTTTAACATCTTGAACCTAGCTAGCTTCAAGGACCAGCTGTTGGAAGATCAAGGTCTACTCTACCTGCTATGTCTTTCTGATTTTCCATTTCAGTCTCACATCTGAAGGAAATTCTCCCTCCCTTTCCATCACATCTTGATAAATATGCCATATCTCCCGAATCTGGAGTACGATAAGGCTCATATCCTAATTCAGTTTTAAACTATTCTTTCTGAGAAGCCCTCCAACGTGCTTTTCCTCTCATAACTTGAAGTATGGCATATATTCTACATTTTCATAGACCCTTCAAACAATACTTTCTATATTTGGTGAAAACATATTGATCATTTTTCCAAAATGTAATGCTAAACAGAGAAAAAATTTGCTTTACTTATATAAATATTACTTTCACACACAGAATGTTCGATGACTGTCTACGAGAAGAAGTCCTGACTCTGTAGCAGAGCATATCAAGCCATTTGTTTTCTGAACCTAATCAATCATTTGGCCTAACAGCCTATTTCTTCCAAATTACACCTTCATCTAGTTATGCTAAATTACCTGGTTTCCTATATAGACTCAAACTCTCATTCTACCAGTTTTGAACATGCAGTTCCATCTTTTTCCAAGACAATTCGTGTTATTTATGTCATTCTTTGTGAAAGTGTTCAGAACCACAAGTTTTAGAATTTAATTGATTTGATGCACATTATTGCTACATATCAGTTACTGTACTAGGCATTAAATATGGTCTGCACATACACAGTTCTTCCCTTCAAAACAGAATGTGATATGGAGAGACATACATGGGATACTAATAGTATACTAGTGTCGTAAAAAGTAACTATATGGGTAATAAAAAGAAAGGGACCAATTATATTGCATAACATGCTAATTGCTAGTATGCATCTCCTTTGACAGTGAGTTCTAGCTTACTCATTTCTGTATTTTCAAAGTTGGAGTTGTTGTAGGGATTCAGCAAATGAATAGTAAGTTATGGTCCATATATTCCTGACAAAATAGGTTAAAGGGTCCACCCATCTATTTTACAAGAAGCATGATCAAAAACAAATGAAAAATTAATACCCATGTTGTTCATCTGTTTGACATTTTTACTATTTTGTTAAGATATTAATGTAATTTGTGCTTTTAGGTTTAACTTCTCTGCTCATTAGGTAGAAATATCTCTTTTTTTTTCTTGAGCAGAAGTTGATTATAAGCTATTTTTCTGGAAAAGCTTTCTATAGTCTATTTGATCATACCATTAAGAAAGCCCCACTGACTTTTTTCATGCAGTAATTGAATCCTCCTGCCCCCAACTTTTTGTTTTGTTTTAGTTTATTAAATGCAAACTAAAGCTTTATATAAAGCATATTATATTTGCTAGGTGTGTCTGTCAATGGGAAGTCTGAGCATATCTATATAACTAAACTCCACAGCACAAATGCTATAGATCTGAGGAGGAAATGAATTGGCTATAACCAGAAGCAAGTAGTTCTTTAGCAGCAGTTATAAAAACAAGCAAAATCAATCTTATCAGGACATGTGATAGCTCCAAGATTTTTGATCTCGTTAAACATTTTCTTATAAATGCTTTAATAAGAATATGCCAATTTTTGTGTATATATTTGTGCTGGGCAGTGTGAGGATCCAGAAAAACATATTTAAATATTCTGGGTCCTGCTCTTACAGCCCAGGGTTCATTTCCAGGATCCAAATACCTAAATGGTAGTATTTCTTCAGCTTAGGATATTCCAGGAAACTTCTGACATGATTTTATACATTTTAAGTGCCAAACATGAATAACATTTTCTTTAACAAACTCTCACATCTTTTGAATAACAAGGTCAGCTAATTAAATTAAGCAGAGACAAGGATAAATTTCTAGAGGATGATATTCTCTCCTGCCTGGTGATGAGGGGTATGAAAAAGATAGGACCTGAAGCTCTCTTTTTTGTGGAAAATAATCAACCTTTTTTTTTTTTTTTTTTTTGAAAGCTAGGACTGACCCTTCCCCTTAGGGCAGTTACCCTATTGCAAATTCTCTTTCCCTTCTAGGCTGACCTTGATATTAGTTTTTGCCTGATTTCACATGTGTGGAAATTTTATGGAAAAACCCAATGTGACTTATGATTGTGTTGAAACAATTCATGAAACTAACCAGAATCTCATTGATGCATCAGAAGCACTATTGGTAGGAGGCTAAGGTCTCCCTTCTATGGGCATCCAAGAACTTAAGAACACTTGATTTACTGACATGAGATCTCATTAATGTTACCTTGAATTAAAGGACTTATTGGCAAAAGGAGATGCACTAATATGTGCATGCCCACAAGATCCAAAGATCCCAAGATATCCCATATCATTTAGAAGCAGCTGACTTGAAAAATTGTAGATTATTTATTCATGATCAATATCTATGAAAGTAGGGTGATAACACTGATAAATATGACTTGTTTTAGAAGCCAATGTCTTCTAGAATTTCACTTTCCTGTGTTTTGCAGTTATATTTAATGTCATTTAAAATCTCTAATCCCCCAAAACCATATATTCTCTAAGATTTTATTCTTTCCATTGGCACTTTTTCTTACTACATTTTTCCCTAATATAACCTCTGAGATTAGTTCGGGCTTTCCTAAATGTTTATTTTCTCCATGGCATTATTCTAGCCAGCTGCTGGGAGTAAATTAGAATGCAGTCTGTGAGGGTGGTAAGAATAGAAAAGGTTTGAGGCATTTTGAAGTATAAATAATAGGTCTTAAGCTGTTGAGATATGGAGAACTGAAGTGTATAAAGAGGACTTTTAATTTGCAACCTATAAAATCAAACTGACCAGAAACCAAAAAGGATTAAAACTATATATAGATTTTAGGGAGGCCTGGGTGGCTCAGCGGTTGAGCATCTGCCTTTGGCTCAGGTCATGATCCCCGGGGTCCTAGGATTGGGTCTTGGGATCCCGTCCTGCATCCGGCTCCCTCTGCCTATGTCTCTGCCTCTATCTGTGTCTCTCATGAATAAACAAATGAAAATCTCTTTTAAAAAGGTTTTATAAACCAAAAGAAGAATATGCCTTGGATTTTTTTCATGATGACTTTGGAAACTTCATTTTGGAATATTCCTCTAACTGAAGAATTATTATGCAAGCTAAATTCTTGATTAAAAAAACAATTTGTTTTCATTCATCTTCAAAGGCACATTATTTTATAATGGCATAGAAACTAATTAATTTATGTACAAACATTCCAGGCAAATGAGATTGTTTGGCAGTCTCTGAATTCTTTTCCCATCATCCTAGGCAAAGGGGTTGGGGCTCTCCATAAGTACTATGCTGATAATTCATTTTGTCCTGTCTTGCCAAACACTGAGTGCTGATAACCCTTCTTCAGATAGGGGTGCGCTATTAAAGGTTTCACCATGAAAGCGAAACATATCAAGAAAAAGAGCAGGAACAGAAGTCATCTGTGTGGACCTGCAGACAATTCTAATTGCAAAGCATGCTAATGTATGCAAACTTCATTACAGACACACCAGGCATCTGTTGTACTTCCAGGATAGCATAGAAACTCTCCAATAAACAAAGCTCTTGGAGAGAATATAGGCTTCTGATTATTCTAAAATACTGCCTTTTACCATCAACAAAGATGACAGCCTTGTTCATAAAATTAAACATGTATCTGTCTCATGCTCCCTTTCCTTTAGGAGGAAGGTGTCTGATGAATTAACTTGTTTTGGCATGTTTTCTTAGAGGAGGAAGTGAGTTTTGACTGTGTACCCCTCTATGACATTGGATGACACTGGTTGAACCCTCATCTGTTCCAAATGTGGAAGGAACATTTGATCGGGAAGTCAAGACGAGTTCATATCCTGGCCTCAATATTTACCAGTCTGATGACTGTGGCCACATGCAATTCTGTCCTTTGAATTTCAATGTCTTCATTTGTGAAATAGAGATTGTATTGTCTGTACCATCTCTCTTATGGTTATAATTTGAAAATCAAATAAAATTACATATGCAAAAGAGTTTTGCAAGTCACAATTGCTACATATGTATTAGATATTTCATTTTTGCCTGATAAAATATTGTATTCTGAGTTTTTAAGTAGTAGATGTGACTTGGGGGTAGAGGATCCAGGGTCTCAAATAGTCAAATTAAATGTAGTTATATCAACCAAATTTTTATGCAATACCTCAAAATTGTGAGTAGAAGAGGGAAAAAAAGAAAACTGAATAATCCAATCTGGTTCTTGCTATCCTTTTGAAGAAAAGTGGGTTTGGGTTATGGTTTGCTGCTAGCATGGGCTATTATTTGGGGGAGCAGAACAGCCTGGTAAGTATGATACAGTTTGAATTGGAAGGGGTGGCTGCTCATTGCTCTTGGGTGGTTTTGTGAGAAGCCAGTTGGGTCAGTTGGTTGGTTCATCCACCTGATTAGATGCAGACCTGATACCAGGAAAGGGAAGCAGTGTCTTCACTGGGAAATCTTAAATAGAAGAGAAAGGGACTGAGTTTATTTATTTTTTCTTAAATGCAACCGAGGTAAGAATACAGAAAACAAATGTAAGCAACATTGATGGAGCTGGCAACTAAGATTGAAAGGTGGACAAACGAGAACATTTAGTAAAGTGATTCAAGGAACTGGTGACGTAATTGATCAGATAGTTGGCAAGCTGTCGTGGAGGACGGCCACCTAACGTGAGCTATTTTGTTCTACTGAGTATTGACATGTCCGAGTTCCTCAAAAACAGAGTGAATCAAAGGCTGTGTTCTAGTAGTTTATTTAGAAATGTACTCCCAGAGTATGGATTTGAGAAATAGAGAAGTAAACAGGGAGAGAGAAAAAAAAAATCAGATAAAAATGCACAATCAAGTTGTTTACCCTAAAAATGACCAGTGTTTGATTCTGCATAATCTTCCTTCTAAGGAGACTTGTGAAATGTAGGTGTGGATTGTCTTCCTGAAGGAACAAAAAAAGAGGAAATTTTTTTCCATAATCCCCTGTCCTCCCTCAGTAAGGGTACTCCAGGACTGTAACTCCCCCGTATATGAGGGAACAGAGAGGAAGCCCACACGGCTAGAGAAATCCTGAGGGCAGGAGGCAGCAGCTGCTGAAACAGGCCCAAGTCCCGACCTGTCAAGTTGTATTTGTTTGAGTAAATGGAAGCTTGTGCGGAGTGGTCGCCACAGGTATGATGGGAATGAAAGATGGAACTGAGATGAGATGAAGCCACGTTTCATGGTACAGAAGGGAAACCATTAGTAAAGACACAATAATTTTTTTTCTAACAAGACATTAAAGAATTTGAGAATAAGCCAAGTTGGGGCTATTACCACAAATTCTAATTAAAATGTGTAATGTTGTTTATGCGCTCTTGCAATTTTATTAAATGAGTAGGGATCTTTTATTTTTGACTAAGAAGAGAACAGAAATCAAAAGTAGTAACTGGTCTACTGAACGGATAAGAGATTCAAGACTGAACTATCGGGAGTTGAATCTTCTTCGATTTAATTTGAGTCTGTATTTTTGGAGAAGAGAAGGAAAGCCGTCTTTCAGAAAGAAATCAAATTAATAATTTTACAGAGCGTGTTGTATTCCTTCCATCTGTTGGAGTGTATATATATGCAGTTTTCTTTTCTTTAAAGATTAGTGTTTATTTATTTGAGAGAGAGAAAGAGAACAAGCATGGAGGGGAGGAGCAGAGGGAGAGGGAGAAGCAGGCTCTCCAACAAGCAGGGAGTCCAATGCAGGGCTCGATCCCAGGACCTTGAGATCATGACCTCAGCCAAAGGCAGAAGCTTAGCCGACTGAGCCACCCAGGCGCTCCAATATGCAGTTTTCTTTCTTTCTTTCTTTCTTTCTTTCTTTCTTTCTTTCTTTCTTTCTTTCTTTCTTTCTTTTCTTTCTTTCTTTCTTTCTTTCTCTTTTTTTAAGATTTTTTTTATTTTTTTATTTTTTTAAGATTTTATTTATTTATGCATGAGAGACACAGAGAGAGAGAGAGAGGCAGAGACACAGGTAGAGGGAGAAGCAGGCTCCATGCAGGGAGCAGATGTGGGACTTGATTCCAGGTCTTCAGGATCATGTCCTGGGCGGAAGGCCTACGCTTAACCACTGAGCCATCCAAGCACCCCTGATATGCAGTTTTCTAAAAATAAAACTTTTTACTTTCATTAGGGAATGTTCCTTATTTCGCATGTCTTGAAGTCAGAATGGTGAGGATAAATTAACTCCTATGAATAAAATGATGATTAAATAATTACGAGGTTTCAATCACTTAGGAGAAACCATAAGATTCTAATATGATGCTGGATGCTTCATTTAGCAATCAGGAGGAGTACATTGGCACTTCTAAATTTTGTGCATTGCATATACACTCATTCCTGTCAAAGGCCTCAAGGATGTATCACTAAGCTCCTGTCAAGTTGCTCCTTCTGCTACTTGCCTTTCATATGTCACTATCAACCAATTTTCCTTCTTTTATTAAAGCTCAGCTTGGATTTCTCAAGCCACTTGGGAATGGTGTCTCTTGCTGTCGAATTCTGTGTTCACACCATCTATACTTCTCTCCTTTTTCAAAAATGTGTGTCTGCTTGTGTGTTTGTGCAGATTTCCTTATCTCTGTTCTCAACTCTAACCACCTAACCCCACACACACCTTACTCTTACTGCATATGCTTCTTCCAGTTCTTCCTTACTGATTTTTATCATCCACCAAGACATGTCTGTCTATTTTAAATAGGTCATGAAATTTTTAGAAATTACAAGAGCATTTAATGTGAAAATGTTGACTCTTACAAATTCCAGTTTCTGTTCAGGCTGTACCTTTCTGCGTTCAAGAAATTACTCCCTTAAGAGCACAAAATTGGCCGTCTGTCTTATGAAAGTGTTTGTTTACCTTGCTCACAAGGGAGGTGAAAAGAAGTAAATAAAGCAGAATGTTAAGCTGCATAATTTTACTAAAAATAGGTAATTCTAACATGTAAAAGATTAAGTAATGATACTATGACTTTGGAAAAAAAGATTTCATTCTAAACAAAGATAATATTTTTGTCCCCTAGTTGTCCCCTCTGCCTAACACAGAAGACATTAGTAATAACTATCATTAGGAGGTGCTATGATCATTGCATCCATAATCTAACTCAACACATTATCTACATGTGTCATACTTCAGGAAAAATATGAGAAAAAGTATTATATAAGTTTAATCCATAATTTAAAATGTTGCCATGATGAAAGTTCCAGAACCCGATGGCTGCATCCATAAATTCTATAAAACACTATAAAATACTTAGAGAAAGTAGTATCAATTTTACCCAAAATTTTACTTTCAGACATTAGATTAGATGAGTGGAGAGAAAGCATCATTTTCCAGCTCACTTTGTGAAATCCAGTGATTTCATTTCTAGTTACTTACTTCATGGCAATATATTCATATCAACACCAAGAAGACAGTAAAAAGAATGCTCCCAAGGGCCTAAAACTGGAGGGAAAAATTCAAGATCTCATTAAAAATAGAGTAAATAGGGATCCCTGGGTGGCGCAGCGGTTTGGCGCCTGCCTTTGGCCCAGGGCGCGATCCTGGAGACCCGGGATCGAATCCCACGTCGGGCTCCCGGTGCATGGAGCCTGCTTCTCCCTCTGCCTGTGTCTCTGCCTCTCTCTCTATCTCTCTGTGACTATCATAAATAAATAAAAATTAAAAAAAAAAAGAATTAAAAAAAATAGAGTAAATAATAGAATAATGGAATAGGTAATTGCAGTACATTCTTACAGTAAAGTATATGGTAACGGGAAGAAACAAATGGCAGCTACACACGTTACCATCTACTGATGGAAATGGTCACGCAGAGTGGGAAAAGCCAGCCACACATTGTGTTTGACTCCATTTATGTAAAGTTCAAAGACAAGCAAAATGACATATATATTTATATGTATGTGTGTGTGTGTGTGTGTGTGCATGTGTGTATATATATTCTTATTTCTGGCTATTCTGGTGTTCTTTTTACTTTGTCTCAAAATGTTGATATATCATCATCTATGAAGATTATTCTTCTATGAAGAATATTTTTACTGCGTATAGAATACTAATTTGACAGATTACTATCTTCAATATATTAAAGATATCCCATTATCTTCTGGATTTCTTCTGCTTTTCTGGAAGTAATTTGTCTATGTTTATTTTCCTCGAACTACTATTTTAAGATTTTTCCCTGTCTTTGGGATTCAATAAATGATGTGATTAAGACAGCACATACAATGTTAGTAAGGGAGTATGAATGGATGTGTGCATGTGTGAGTGTGAGTATGTGTGAGTATCCGAAGTGTTTTGTTTGTTTTGTTTTTATTGGTTCTATTAGGGGTTCATAGCACTACTTGAATATGTAGCCTGAATTTTCTAATCAGTTTTGGAAATTTTTTAGCTATTTGATCTTGAAATAGTGCTTTAGGCCCATTTGTTATCTCCTCTCATTTTGAGATAAACTAAGCCATGCTAGAATATTTTCTCATATCCTAGCACAAAGTTTCTAAAACCCTTGTAATGTTCTAAGTGATAAGAACTCCAAGAGCATCTTGTTCTAATATTGGGTTTTTGACCTTGGTTCCTGACACAGAGCCCATAAATCCCTTGAATTTCCTGGGTGATAGGAGTGTTTTGTTTCCATGAGGCAATTCTTAGTGGGCTCCTAGATGCCTTCTGAAAGGGGAGTGGTCACCAGAAACACCAAGCTATGATTAGAAGCTTGAAACTTTCAGCCCCACCTCCTTTCTCCAGGGAGAAGAGAGGGGCTGGAAACAGAGTTAATGATTTACCACACCTGTGTGATGAAGCCTCCATAAAAACCCAATAGTATGGGGGTTCAGAGAGCTCCAGGTTAATGAACATATTCCCATATGGGGCGGGTGGCACACCTGAATTCTATGGGGACAGAACCTCCTAAATTCAAGTTCCTTCCAGACCTTGCCCTGTGTATCTCTTTATCTGACAACACATCTATATCTTTTATCATGCAATAAACTGATAAATCTAAGTGTTCTATTGAGTTCTGTCAGCTATTCCAGCAAATAAATCCAAGAGGGCAGGCATGGGAACCTTCAATTTGTAGCCAAGTTAGGTAGATGTGGTGGACAATCTGAGAACCTACTGCTTGAATTAGCAACTGAAGTGAGAGGCAGTTAAGAGTGGATTGAGCCTTAACCTGTCACACCTGCACTAAATCCAGTTAGTGTCAGGACTGAATGGAGTTGTAGGGTACCCAGCAAGTGCCACAGAGAATTGCTTGGTATGGGAAAAAGCTCCACATACCTGGTGTCAGATATATTCTGAGTGTCGTAGCATGAGAGTAAAGGAGAAACAGGAGGAATGGGTCTTTCCAACTCATCACAACAAAAACGAAAGCTGTTTTCTCATCACATTAGAGTCAAAGATTTCTTGAAATGCTATTTATATTCTTCACTACTTTGAAATTATGGTATGTCTTTAATGTAGCACCAAGAAGCTCATATATTACTATACCACATTTAAAAAATATGTTAGGGGCACCTGGGTGGCTCAGCTGATTAAACTTCGAACTCTTGGTTTAAGTTCAGGTCATGGTCTCAGGATCGTGAGATGGAGCCCTGCTTCAGGTCTGACGTCAGCACGGAGTCTGCTTGAGATCCTCTCTCTCCCTCTCCCTCTGCCCTTCCCCCTGCTTGCGTGCTTTCTCTCTCTAAAATAAATAAATGAATCCTTTAAAAATGTATATACTTCATATTAATTTTGTATTTAATATAATTTTTATATTTCATATATATTAATGCATTTTAAACATCACTATGAAATGAGTTCTGTAGGCTTCCCCAGGCTGTCACAGGGTATATCACTTAAAGGTCAGTCAAGGTCAAAACCAGTCAGTGATTTGAACAGGGAAAGTTTAATATAAATAATTACTAATACTAATAAGATATTAGAGCACTGAAGGATTGGTAAGGAATAAATAAAATTCTAAAAAAATAGTAATAACCAACCACTAAGTCTAGGACCAAGATAGAGTCCCAAGGAAGAAGTGAATCTCAGAGTCCCTCCTGCCCTTCATTTCTAGCCCAGAGTTGAAATCTAGACTTCACTGGATAGCACATGGCTGACACTCACAAGATGATGAAATTCACAGAGACTACAAAGTTATCCAAGGGAATTCTGGGGGAGTCTCTCTATTAAAGGTGATGTGTAGGCTATTGACACTCCACTGTGATGCCAGTGGGTAGTAGGTGAAGCCATTCATAAGTGATACCAAACCGGTAGCGCTTTACTACAAAATTGTCCAAGGGGATAGTTCCCCAAGGTGATAGGAAGCATTCATGGGAGGTGCTGAGCCAGTGACACTCAGGTAGGTGCCAGGGAATCCATTAATGAACGGCCAGGGTCACTGGGCCATGCTAGTGCTGGGCACTACAGAAGCCACACATGCTCCAGGATCCGAGCACTAGAAAAGCCCCACGTGCTGCTTCAGGAAATTTGCTAGAGGAGCACTCCATGCAGGACGAGAAACTCCTGTCTTCTCCAGTAGTCTCTATTGACAAACCTTCATATTTTGCTATCTGGTAAATGAAAATATTTACAGTATCTAGGCCCAATATTACAGGCCAGGCATCGAAGACTGGATTTGAAACTGAGAGGCAGTAACCGATAAAGGGTACAAAGGGATTTGTGACCCTCAAAGCCTAAATGTCTCTAGCGGAGATATAATCTCCTATTATATATTTGTTTAATTTTTCTGCTTGATTATGGTTTGTCTTTTTCACCACAAATTATACTTAAGTTGATACTTATTCTGATCCCCATCATTTTTAATCTGATATATTAACGTATAATTTATATACAATAAAAATAATCAATTTTAAGTGTGCAATTTGATAGCTATTTGCTTTTTATTGTCTTTAATAATTTATATGCATAAAATTCACCAATTATAAATATACAATTTAACGATTTTGTCAGATGTATGCAGTTGGGTAGCTAATAGTACAATCAAGGTGTAGAATAATTTGATCAAACAAAAAGACTGATTTGTAGTCATTTCTTTGCCTCTATCTCCAACCATCAGTGACCTGTTTTCTGCCACCTTAGTTTTGCCTTTTCTAGAATTTTAAATAAATATAATTGTAGATTGTGTACTTTTTAATATACACCTACTTTCATTTAGCATAAGGTCAATGACATTTATTTATGTTGTTGTGTCAGTTGTGGGTTTTTTAAAAATCTTGAATAGTATTCCATTGTGTGGATATAACACATCTCGTTTTTCTATGCATTTGTTGATGCACTTTTGAGTTGTTTCTAGTTTGGGGTTGTTAAATCTGACTGAAGCTTTCTATTTCATTGCGCTCAGATAAATATCTAGGAATGGAATTACACTGTCATATGGCAAGTATGTTTCACATTATTAAAAACTGGCAAGATTTTAAAAATGGCTTTGCCATTTTGCATTCTCACATCAATGTATGTGAGTTTCAGTTGCTCTGCACAGTATTGCCAGTCATTACAATTTCAATTTGTCCTTTATAGACCTTACTCACATCTCTTTTTGTATAAACCTCATGTCCCTGATCGCCTTCCTTAGATTTTATATCTTGCTCTTATTTTCCAAAAATGTCCTCTGTCTCTTCTATTAAACTTCTCAGAAATATGCTTTTCTTCTGAATCTTCAGGATAACTTTCCCCATCTTTTTTTCTTCATAATAATTTGTTTTAAAAAGGTAGATGTGTTCCTAAGGAAATTTTATGTTTACAGAAAAATTGAGTATAAAGTACAGAGTTCACATATACTTCCCCTCACCCCCAGTTCTCCCTTTTGTTAACATTTTGTATTCGTATGATAGGTTATCATTGATGAGCCAATATTGATTCATTACTATTAACCAAAATACATAGTTTACATTAGTGCTCACTGTGTGAATGAGGCAGAAATGTATGGAACCTTTGTTAAAATATGAATCTATTAGACAGACAAATTTTACCCTTCCTGAAAAGAAAAAAATTGTGGTGATGATGAATTATTTGTATGCTAAAAGATGAATGGGAGGGATAAATGATTGAGCCTTATAGCTTCAATTTCACTGTGAAGTGATAGATAAGGTACTCTGCTGAGAAACACGAATCAAAGAGGGGGCAAAAGCATATTTTAAAGTAAAAGTATACATAAAATAAATAATGAATATCTATTTTCATGTTTTAAAGACCTTTTGACTAAATGGGTCTTTTTATATCATTGCTCACCTTAATAAAATTGCATTTACAAAAACTTTACTGACATACCCTACTGAGGCAGAAAATTAAAATAGTACCTTGTTGAGAACTACTAGTGTCTCCCCTGAGGATGGTTCTAACTGTGAGTAATCCTGGATCTAATTCTCAGGTGCCTAGGGGAAACTTCAAAGGTTAGGTAAGTGCTGAATTTCATTCACAGTAAGAGGGAGGTATGTTTGAAAAATGGTTCAACTCTTTGGAGGTCTTTGCCCAGTCCAGTTTTGTTATTTTCTTCTACAACGTACCGAAAAAAAAAAGTTTATGCCATATTCTCTCTGAGTTTCTAGGGAAGACAAGATCATTATAAATTTCATCTTTCTCAAATATAAGTAAGAGTTAATCTGTGAATTCTAGAATTGATGAAAATACCATAGCACATATTTTTTTATAATATTTTACAATTTAATTATGATACTACTTATAGTCAGTAAAGAAGTTCTCTCAAAAATTAGGACTAAATTAACCACAAGTTGTGTGTTGTATATCTTTAAATCAGCACTATTAATTTTATCAAAAATGACGATTTTATAAATTATTCCTTTAGTGTAATTTTATTGACTTGGAAAGTAGTCAAGCTATTTTCATATTGACACTGGGGGAAAAATCTACCTAATTAAATTTCTCAGAAATTTTTATTTATTTCCTATTATATTGACCAAGGATGTAAAGTCCCATGTCTTCAAAATAATTAGAATTGTAGTATAAATTAAAATAGTTACTCTTCTAAATATTAAAATTACCAGTATTTCTTAATTTTTATCTGCTTTCCTTATGACTCTAAAGAACTCTCTGGTCTGCTTGTTTTAATTTCTTTCAGAATTTCCATGCCCAATAAGTGGTTTTATAGTAACTAATTCCTCTTGGGACACCCGGGTGGCTCAGCAGTAGAGTGTTTGCTTTTGGCTCAGGGCATGGTTCCAGGCCCCTGGGGATTGAGACCCACATCAGGCTCTCTGTGAGGAGCCTGTTTCTCCCTCTGCCTATGTTTCTGCCTCTCTGTGTGTCTCTCTCATGAATAAATAAACAAAATCTTTGAGAAAAATAATAATTCTTCCTAACACTTATCACTATTTTTTAAATCTCTTAAATGGAAAGTTCCATGAAAGCATTTATTAGACATGTTGTCAAGGGAAAAATTCAGAGAAAACAATAAAAAGACATATAGTAGCTAAAGTTTGGAAAGAGGCTTAAGACAAATGTACACACAAAAACTGATATTTTAAATCAATATGATAAAAAGAGATTAGTTTTCAGGAATAAGCTTCAATGGCTCTATCAGATATGGAGGAGGTGGGATAGGGATAAAAGCAGAAAAGGGACAGGAGTAAAAGGACCTTTGTAAGACATTGAATTCTCCAGTTCAGTTTCGTTAGCCAGTAATCAGTAACAGACCTAAATATGCTGCTTGTTTCCATTAACATTAGCCAGTTTCCTTACTTCCAAGGCAATGTTCACAATCAGGGGACATTTGGCAATGACTGGAGACATTCTCGGTTGTCACAACTAGAAGTAGGGGAGTGCTACTGGCATCCGATGGGCAGAAGCTGGAATGATACTAAACACCTTACAATGACCAGGACAGGCCCCGGCCACCATAACAAAGAATTATCCAGACCAAAATGTCAGTAGTGCCAAGGTTGAGAAACACTGCTCTAAGGCAAAATGGGAACATTTCTTCTACTTCATACCCCTCATGCTTCTTTTGCAGAAATCCTCCTCCTCCCCCTTGATGTACCTTGATGTTCATTTTACATTGATTTCACTTATAAACAAATGGCATGGGGTAATAGGTTGATAAACATTGAGGAGAGTGACAATGACTATAAAATTGAGATGTTATTGAAGTTAATTTTTAATATCTTTATTGGAAAAATATACTTCCAAAATGTAATGTTTCCAAAATTTGAAATGTATTACATTTGTTTCCACCTAATTCTACCTCATTTTAGTCTAATAATATATTTTCTCTGCACAATGATACTTTTCAATTCATTTTCTGGCTTGAGGTGCATTTTTTCTCTTTAGAACTTGGTTCAGGATAGATGATTTGTTAAATGCTAATTTGCCATTTATGTCTCTGGAAAAAGCATTTTTGACCCTAAAATTTCCGGCATCCATATTCCAGGACAAATGATACCAATTCCTTCCTGCTTAAAAAGAACTATAAAATCTGAATTAAACCACCAAATGTCATTAGTACTAAGATGATTTATCAGGCTGTGTAAAGAGCATTCTTGAAGCAAGAGCAGAGGGAAGCGCTACGGGGATTTGTTTATTTCCCAGCCATGATGCAGAGCTCTTATCAGAATAAAATAATGCCTTTAGATCCAGTGATTATATAGCACAAGTAATCACAAAGCCCATGAAGTAGACCAGCTCACTTAGAGGAGGTATCTGATATTCCTGGGAGTAGATTGGGTTGCTATACCAGCTTGAACACTAGCTGTTGGACTCATTTTTTACATAAAATAGGGATTAGGTTTATTATTGATTTATCCTATATCTGTAGTATTGGCTTAAACCAAATTAAACTTTATAGTTATATTACTGTCAATTTTGACTTTATTTTTTAGTTAGATTTTTCATAGTTTGTTTAAAGAAATTATACACAGTCACAGATATATATGTTAACTACGATCCTGAATGGAGTAAAAAGCTACATAGCATAGTCATAAAGTGACTGGATTTCTCTGCCGGACAAATTGACATTTGATTTTTCTGCCCCACAACTTAATAGTTGGGTAACCTTAGGAAAGCATTCTCACTTTCCAGGTCTGGCACATGACAGTAGTCAATGATATTTATAGCTGATCATGTTTTGTGCGTTTTTCCCAGAAGTAAAGGATTTGTATAATTAAACATAAGTGGTTCAGATAATTTGTATTTTCCAACTTTTCTGTCTCAATCTTTCTCCCTCTCTCTTTTTCCCTGTTTCCCTCCTCCCTGCTCTTTCTGCACACTCACACACACACACACACACACAAGCTGATGTATATAATATTTTTATACACATATGAGTATTACACTTTGACCTAGTAATAATTTTATAAGGATTAAATTAGACAGTGCATGTATAGTGCTACATTCTTTGTCTTGGAAATATCAATAGTTCAGTGATTTTCAGTCATTATTATTGTCAAATGCCAAATAGATCATACTGAAACGATTTTTTAAAAATAACTTATTATAAATAACTCACTTAAGAATAGCAAATATCTATTTTTATTAATAATAATCTTCATTCCTCTAAGGCTTCTATGGTTTTTAAAAATTATATTATAGAATCTTAGATTTTAAGGCATCTTTGGTGTCATTTTGTCTCATCTACTTTTTGAGATGAAGAAACTGAGAGCTAAAGATTTTTCAGAATATGCCAGAATTGTCTTTGAAGCAATCTCTGTTTATATTCGATCAAAGTGATCTACTCCCCTTTCATTGAGAAGTCAAGAGGGATTGTCTCCCTTGAGATGCTTTTGGAGGAAAAATTGGAAACATCAGTTTGGAATTACTGAATTAAAGTGAAATAATACAATACAATGAGGAGCATGTTCATTTCCACATTTGTCCAAACTTTTAAATGAATGATAAAATGCTTAGAGAAGGTTTTTAATACCTCAATCATTTGCAAGAAACAAGTTGTCCTTTATTTGCTCCCTTTCAATTTGATGTGTGTTTTCCCTTCAATTTAAAATAGATTTGCATAAGTTGACTAACTAGTAAAAGCAATGCTGACTGAGAAAAAGACTGCCTACTCCATAGACTGAGTAATCATAATTTAGAGTTTTAGTGGGTAATGAAAATTAAAACAAATCCGGACTGGTTTTAGGACAAATTAAAGCATGGCTTGGTTGACAGTTTCTAATTTGCAACCTAAATGTTTCTTCATGATTTATGTCTTCCCAAATGTAAATTTGCTCATCTATTTTTACATATTCAAAATGGTTATAATTATTTATATAATGAAAAATTTGCTCATTGTTACAGTCAATCATCTACATACACTCTTGCAGAAATAGGGACTTAAAACCAGCATTTTATTATTCTACATGCTTGTTTCTTGTAGCTTGTTAGGTTAAATATATCTACAAATATATCGTTTTCATTGCTGTCTTAGTAATCGTCAAAATAATTTATAAATTAGTGTGCAAATGTTTGATGTGGGGAAATGGGGACCAGGTACACTGACCAACTTTCCTGCAGAAGCAAAACATTTATTATAAACATATCTCATGAGTTTGAGCTGACACCATGAGAGTTACACCAAGGGAATACTGATGAGCTGATCTTTGCAGGTGTAATTAAGTTAAGTGTTGTGAGGGGCGCCTAGGTGGTTCAGTTGTTTGACTTCGATTCAAGTCATGATCTCATGGTCATGGGATCAGAGCCCGCTGTAGGACTCTGCACTCACCATAGAGTCTGCTTGAGATTCTCTCTCTCCTTCTCCCTCAAACTCCTCCTGACTGCACCTTCTCTTCCTCTCAAAATAAATAAATAAAATCTTAAAAAAAAAAAAAAGTTAAGGATTTTGATATGAGAAAAGCATCCTGGATTATCTGGGTAGGCCTTAAATCCAATGACAAAACCTTGTAAGAAACACTTGGAAGAAAGAGAGAAAAAGAGAAGCATTGTGATCACAGAGGCAGAAGTGAGAAATGATGTGGCCACAAGCTAAAGAAAGCCTGTCATTGCCAGAAGCTGGAAGAGGTAAGAACAGAATGTCCCCTCCAATCTTTAGAAGGGACGTGGCCCTGCTGCCACCTCAACTTCAGATTTACAGCCTCCAGAACTGTGGGAGAATAAATGTCTGTTGTTTTAAGCCACCAAATCTGTGGCAATTGGTTACAGCAGCCCTAAACAACCAAACAAAGCTGAATAAGCTGTATTATTAATCTTGAGAGTGGATTAATAAATACTTTTGATGACAGAGTACGCCACGAAGTAGCGAAACTCACTGATTTTGTGTTTGGACATTCTATTCATGTAAACAGTTGGTTGACACCTTCCTTCTGCTTCAGGGCAATGGATTGACTTATCATTTTCCTCATCACAAAGAAGCCTAAGCTAGGGAGTTGCTTGAAAACACAGTGAAGCTCTTAAAATGAACTAGAAATGTGTTAGAGCAGGTGGTAGGTAAGCAACAAACAATGTGGGTTCCCGGCAGCCATATTTCTGAGGAGCCGGTTTTTGTTTATTTGTACCCCCTTTTGTTTCTCTATATTCTTGCCACATTAGAAATCCTTCCCAGGGAGTGAAACTTCCTTAATCAGATGCCCAGATGGATGGCATGATCCAGTTTGTCAATTCTTTTCCTTGGCTCCTGACACCACACAGTGGCAGAGGATGAATGCAAATCCTGTTTCCTCCTTCAACCAGTAGCGCATTTTTCTCCTTGGTCTCCCTCTTGCTGGCAACTCACGCCCTCATTCCCTGTATCTTCATTCACTTAAAGCAGAATGCAATCAGATTCGCCTCAAATGTGATTTTTTTTTCACATTTGCTACACGTCTGCTAATATTCTTCTCATCTCAGCAAGAGCCATAACATGCTTATAAGGTCTAACATTTTTTGAATTTAATATCATAGACTCAGCAAGTTGTGCTGACATTTTAATGACATCATGAAGTAATTTATATTATAATCTAAGATAGCATGCTATTTTTGGCATATTTTCTTACTTTGCCTGTCATAAATGTATCAATTAATCAAACAATAATTGTTTATGATGCTTAGAAGATTGAATGGGAAAATTGCTTTCAATTTACAATGACTTGGCATTATGTGACTTATGTTACCATTAATGGGTTTATTATCAAACTAAATTGATTATATCTCCTAATATACACTTCACAGTTCCCATCTTCCAGCCATATTGGAAATTGGTGGGCACCACAGCATATACTGTATTTTTGTTGATTCAAATTGTGAATCTATGGTCTTTCAACAGATGCTTTGCCAGATGACTGAAACTAGTTTTGGCTCTACCAACTGGCTGCTAATTTTTATTTTTCAAAGTGAGGATTCTGAAGAAATGCAACTACCAACGCAAGAAAGGCTGCTGTAACTTCCTGAGGCAAGCTGGGAAAAATGGCAGCTGATCTATATTTTCTGTTTATACACATGATAAAAAAAAATCACTACCTTGTCTTTGGTTTTCTTTTTCACGCAAATAAATACATCCAATGTTGTTGACTGTACAATACACTTAAGACAAAAAAAGATTGAATAATTAATTGATCCAATTTAAGTATTACTAGAAATAATTTGGTATAGTGCTGCAGAGTATGAGCTTCCGTGTCATAAAGATCTTGGTTTAAATCCTGGATGTGCCACTTAGTACTCTTGCTCCCTCAACCTAAGTTGTTTAAATTTTAAAGCAGAGTTTTTTCATCTGTAAAATGTAAAATTCCACTGATGTTATGCTATTAGATCATACAGGAGTTAAGTGGTTAATAACCTATAAATGCAATGCTCTGCTCAGTTCCTGTAAGTGCTCAGTTAGTGCTCACTGGTGGTATTTAGTTTGACAATCCAGACAAGAGGCTTTCATATGTCATAACAGGACATTTCAGCTTTTGAATTTGTATATATAATAATTATTTATATTAAATAATTTATATTTAATTCAATTTAATTATTTAACATAAATAATTAAATATATACATATATATTTATGACCTATATGATATATACATATATATCATAAAACTGAAAGCAATAGGACTTCAAAGGACCTACCTGATAGCTTTAATCTTAGCTATCAGTTATCTTTCGAGATTCAGAGTGATTAAGTGGTATGCTTAGCATCACACACCTGATTAGAGGCAGTATTGAGACTAGAATCAAGCTTCCCAACTTCTTTGAAAATGTATTTGCCTAAACACTTGTTGGTTTATCCTGAACGCCCTCTTTCCATCCAGGTTTGCCAAATTTCGCAAATAAAAAGACGGTGTGCTCAGCTAAATTTGAATTTCATATAAACATCATCAAATCATTTTTTTAGTTTGAGTATGCTCCACAAAATACTTAGGACATACTTAAGTATAAAAATATGTGATCATAAATAATACTAAATGCTATGCAATACTAAATAATACTAAAATATAATAATAAATTAAACATTACAATCTTTACACTTTACTAAAAATGATTTATTGTCTGCGATTCAAATTGAACTGAGCATCCTGTATTTCTTCTGACAATCTAATTTTCATCACTAAGTGTTTTGTAAACAGGTTTAAGTTTTATATTCATTTTATCTATTCTTGGTGATCCTAGTTCACTTTGCAGCCATCTAAATTATCTTCAAAACAGATGAGGACAAAGCACAGTCATAAATTGTGATAGATCTTCATAAACCCTGCATGAAGTCCAATCTCATACTATTGTCTCATTTTCACCACCAAAAAGTTGTTTCTTCTTCTTCTTGATATTTTCCATGGCCAGAATCTAAGTAGAGTGGAGTAGGCTACACAAGGTTGTCTTATAAGTACAGATATATTTGGGCTTTATGATCTAAATGATTTTTCTGGTTAGGAAAAATCCAGGTTAGGAAAACACTAACAATTAGCTTCAAAACTTAAGTCCAAATGATCTTTTTTAGTTTGGACCTCACTGTTTTCCTGGAACTCACTTCAATGTACCATTCTTCCTACTAAACTCAAGTATGGAAACCCTGAAGTGGGTACAGCCAATTGATCATTAACTAGACCAGGTGGAAGCAGCTTGCTGCCAAATAGCTTGCCCCCATCTCCTTCTAGGATGCTTATGACTCTAGTGTGTCATCATCATCCAACTCTGAATGCCTCCTGCAATCAGAGGCCACCACAGGAGAGAGCCCTCGGGAATGTATTGCCACATCAACTGATGTGTACCTGATAGTGTGGCTTGCACTGCTTCTAAGACTCATCAAATAGCTCCTGAACTTCCCTTATTCTGAAGGTTTAATTCAAGGACTCTTAGGACAAATTGCTTTCTTGTGTTAAATGAGAATTTTTACCCACTCAGGGAGAAGGAGCTGGGTAGGGAGCCATTAGTATGAGGATTCACACAGCTGCATTAATAGAGTTGTTTGTCTCAGATTTTCCACAGCATTTTTCATTTGTTTCACGTGGTCATGGAGCTTATAAAAAGTGAAGAGAAAAATGAATGCGTTTGCATTCAGAATTGGTCTTTTCATTCAAGAGAAAGGATTAATTTTATTCGCATGTTATCATAACAGTCATTGCTCTGCCTTAGCATCTGAGCAAATGCACTGTAAGTTGTAAAATTGCATCTTATCGGATCTGTGAAGCCATTGATAATGCTGCAATCTCTCATACAAAAACAGTAAACTCTACAAGGCAGCTGTTACTCAGCTGAATTCCAGAAATTCTGGTTTCATACAATTGTATTGGGCAAAATGCTTATGATTTCAGGCTAAACAGCATAGACATCATATTGATAAGCAGCATGAGTATTGAGGAAGGAAATGTAGTTGTGGGACTCTACTTGTACCACAAACTAATTGTATTTACTTGGTCAAGTCTCTTTAACCTATTGGGTTTCAGTTTTCTTAACTTATAAGTAGCGATTGTAGGCTAATAATATTATTATGCAAGGGCCGCCTCGGTGCCTCAGTAGGTTAAATGTCTGACTCTTGATTTCAGTTCAGGTCATGATCTCAGGGTTCTGATAAGGAGCCCTGTGTGGGCTCTGTGGTCAGTGGGAATCTGATTGAAATTATCTCTTCCTCTCCCTCAGCCTCTCTCCCTGGCTCACGCTCTCTCTCTCTCTCTCTTTCTCTCTCAAATAAATAAATATTTAAAAATAATAATGCTTATTTTATGCTAGTCTCAGAGAATATACGGGAATCATGCTTCATTCCTCTTTCTTGTTTTCTATCACAGTTTGCCTAAAATCTGTCAGCAAATTATGTTGCTTATTATTAAAATATATTCTGACTCTTTTTTGGCCAACTTCACTGCTGTCATTGTGATACAAGCATCCTCGCCTCATTCCTGAATTGTTGTATTAGACTCTCATTGGTTTTCCTTGTTACACCCTTACCGAAACCCTCCCTTTAAAAATATGAATCAGATCACGTCCCTCCTATGCTCCCTCTCTAGTAGTTTCCCATCACATTCAGAGTGAAAGCCAAGATTCTTACAATGGTCTAGCAACTAAACGGCTTGTGCCAGTCCTCTGTTGATTCCTGGGCCTTCGCTTCCTTCCATTCTTTCTCTCGCATCTTCTTCCCAAAGAAGAAAATAAAATTAACCATGCTGAGAAGACACCTGAGCATTTATTAAAAATATTAATTTTTGATTATTATTTTCTTAGGAAAAAAGTTAGTATTCAAAAAACCATCCAAATGCCTTCATGGAACTTCAGTCTTCTTACTCCTGTGATCTTCACCTACTTCTTCATTCAGTCACACCAGGCACAACTCACCTTTTGTACCTTGTTTAAAAAGGATCTACATTCTGAGCTTTTAAGAAAAAAATCTCCTTTTTCCTTCAGTATTTCTCATACACATGTCATTATTAAATTTTCTCTTTGATATTTGGCTTTTGAATCCCTCCTATTCACAGACTGTCAGTTCCTTTTTAATTTTACTTTCCTACCTTACTAACATAGACTTGCACATTAATGATATTCTAATTTCTTAATACTTTGTTCTTCTAGCACAACAGACTTGTCAATCTTCCCTGAAAAAAAAATATGCCTTTGAACTTCGTTCTTCCATTTCTGAGTTGCCAACATTGCTGAAGGAAAGCCTTACTGTTAGGTTTCAAAACAAATTGAAATGCCATATTCAATTTTCTTTACACAGACCAGCAATCTTTTCACTCGGTCAGTATCAAATTCTTTACAGCGACTGTCAATATTTTCTATTCTCGCTAGAATTATAGATGACTCCATCCTTCTATGAAGACCCTAACCAAAAATTCTGACAAGAGTGTCAGTATCTGGAGTAGATGTCATCAGGGAAGAGTAATTGAGAGGTACATGATGATTTGCTCTTTTTGGAATACAGTTGGCTAAGTTGTTTAGATCAACTCTACCATAAAAAGAAACCTCCAAAAATGTGGATAATACATTAGAAGAAAAAAGCATCAAAGAGCTCCTTTGAAAGAGTGAAAGGGTGATAAGGTGAGCACTGAGTCCACCTGTATGTGACTACAAGGTAAAAAGGAAAAAGTACTGAAATATAACCACAAGACAGCTCTCTCTTGGATTTGCAGCTTAAATTATATGGTTCAAAAATGCTGAAGCCATGAATGCAGTTCAAATTGGTTCAAGAGCGCTAATGAGTTTCCTCACTGTGAGGCTACCTCTCGGTGTGAGGTTGTGAATCAGGAGGGATATATGGAGGCCTTTTGGCAATATTTTATGTCTGGCAATATTCTTTGTCTTGAGTTGGGGGTGGTTGTTTGCTTTAAAATAATCATTTAAAGTATACATGCATTTTAAAATATATATATGTATGAACACTTTATTATCATATGAAAAATGTGTTCTGGATTATTTTCTTTGTTATTGAAAGATATAGGATGGGTATTTTCTTTTGGAGAGTTTTGAAAGGAAGTGTTGTTAGTGAAAAGAAGTTTCAGGAAAGCTGAATAGGTGAATAAAGTCAGTTTGTCAACAAATGAGAATAATGATCTTGTTTTATAGGTGAGGGGTACCTGATGACACAGCACTAAGGTTTCGAAGAAAGACATATTAGAGCCAACTAGTCAAGGGTTAAGATAAACAATGTAGATTTGGGAATATAGTGTTGTTTCTAAAAAGCAGGAGATGTTTCTATGAAGACCAACAATTGGGGATTGTCTGGCCGAAGGAGGTTAGAGGATTAGATGGTAGTCACTAAGGATTGGCACCCTATAGCCTTGATCAACCTTCCCTCCAAGTCTTCCATAATACAAACTAAAATCTAAATTAATACGATGTTTTCTAAGCCATTCCCACCACAGCTTCCCAATGGGTTGTCAACCTGTCTTATTTAGAAATCCTGGAGCTGCCCCCTGGGGTTGAGAAATATTCCAGAAAACTTATTATCAAGGGTCAGAGAGTTCAGGAAAGGATGAGGATGAAAAGTAGGTACCAAGATTGTGAAAGGCGATCTAGAGTGTATGTGACAGTATCACAGGTCTTCAATACCCACTTCAGATAGAACAGATATATTTTCATTTGTTTATGGTTCTGGGTAATATTTTAATTGAGCAAAAATTTTAGAACCTAAGAAAGCAATAGACTAAGATTTCAAGGATCTCTTTCTGAAATTCTAAGAAACATTTTCAACTTTTAAAGTGGAAGAGTGTGGGGCACCTGGGTGGCTCAGCAGTTGAGTGTCTGCCTTTGGCTCAGGTCCTGATCTCAGGGTCCTGGGGTCGAATCGAGTCCCACGTCGGGCTCCCCGCATGGAGCCTGCTCCTCCCTCTGCCTGTGCCTCTGCCTCTCTCTCTGTGTCTCTCATGAATAAATAAATAAAATCTTTTAAAAATAATAAGTAAATAAAGTGGAAGAGTGTCAGCAAATCTGAGAATATTCTTGTTCAGGATGGAACTCAAATCATTAATTACGTTAGATTAAAATGTCTAAGTGTGCTTTTACTTTTATATGAAAAACTGTAACTTCAATCACATGTGTATTTGGGTTTATTATTTCTTCTATACTTCCAATAAAATACAACAGATGATTTTTGAATATCAATTCTCTATAAAATACCTCTACAGACTTTTATTAAGCGTTATTTCTGAATCCTGAGAAATATTCTTGACAGTTTTCTCAAGTAAAATATGTGCTAAGCCTTTTTTCATGGTGACAGTGAGCTCTAAAGAAATTACTTAACAAATTATACTTCATCATTTATTCAATAATGTCATTTTAGGAGGAAAGTTGTTTATGTGCTGTGTTCTGTTCTCTTATTTGATTTCCCAGTTTTATAGCAGTGATTATTTTTATACTTTGAAATATATGAAAGAACTTAATTTCCTGAGGAAAAAAAAAATAGAACTGCAGGATGAATCTCCTAAACTAGGAAGGGATGAAGTGAGAGTCAGGAGGCAGAAAATGAATTTGACACTGATAACAAAATTAAAATGAAGGATTGGTTTGATAGGGGCCTCTACATCTTAATTGGGGGGAAAAACAAAAACAAAACAAGCCTGTATAAAAACCAAAGCTAAAGCATACTGTAGTTCTGAAAACCTGTTAAAATGTATTTATGTTTCTCAAATTTTCTAAAGGTTTTCCTATGTATCTACACGCGCACGCGCACGCACACACACCATACAAAGACCTCTATATGCACCTGCTCGTCGGTAGCCCCTCTCGCATCCATTATTCTGTGCCAAGGCACAGAGTTGTCCATCTAGTCACAGGATGAAAGGAAGGGGAAGGGCCATATCATGCTGTAAGCAGAAAGCAGCAGTGAGGACTATAGCCAGAGGCGAGATTCAGAGGTACAGTGTGCAGGTACTTGCTTGGGGGGAACAGCCCAACCTTTAGTCCTGTGAGGAACATCAAAAGCCAGAAAAGAGGGAGCTGACTTGTTCTTTTGGAAAATGAGTGCTTTTTGCTTCCTGTCACGTTGACCTGAGAGTGTCTCAGTCTTGCTGAAGTTGAGTCGCTTGAAGTCAGGATAGTGTGTGCGGGGCAGGGTAAGTGGGGCTCCGGTGTGGCCCTGAGTATGACTCACTCTCGGCCCAGGGATTGTGCGTAAAGAGCTCGGCTATTTCTTTGTTTGAGGTCCTCTTGCTCCTGGCACAGTTACTTTATAGTTCTTTAATGGTACTCGAAGTGACCTTTTTGTGTTCCCTGTATTTACTATGCCTTTTGGCCATTTATTACTGAAAATGTTTTCATTCTTGTTACCGTCGAACCTTTTGGTTTACAGACCTCTCGTCAGAAAACTTAGACAAAATCCAATTATTTAGCCTTAAATTTCTGTTTTCCCCAAAATGTCTTAAAATGTATGTATTGAAAATAAATATCTAAAAGTCACTCAAATCCATGAAGAACCAATTGACCCAGGGCTGCTCTTAGAATCATTTTAGGGAGGTAAGTGTTCCACAGGCCCGCGTTATGTATTGGAATACACATATGCCGATCACTGCACCCCCACCCAAAGAGAGGGGGTTGTTTTTGCCACTAAGTATATTAGGAAACAGTAACTTGATGCAATATATACAAAGGGGCAAAAAAGGACACAAAATGTCTTATAAAAATGGCCAAATTATTAACTACATTTCTTTAAAAAAATCATTTTAAGTAAGTAGACATGGGAATTAGAGAAAATCAGGAGCATTAATATACGGTGGGATACACTGAATATGATTGAGAAAACTGGAACCGATTTTAGTTTTACACATTTCCATTAGGCGTCTGTGGTACCTGTCAGCCTGTCAGAAAAGACATTTATACATTCAATAGTTGTGCAGAGAATGGTGATCTAGTCTGTGTTCCTGAACAGCTAATGAGACCAAGTTACATTTCACCCCACTGAAATCAACCTTGAAGGGCTTTTTCTTTCTTTTTTTCTTTTTTCTTTTCTTTTCTTTTTCTTTTTTTTTTTTTATTATCCAAGATTTCTGTGGCAGCTTCTAAGAAAGCAACTTTAGAAGCCATCCTCAAGAATATCTTTTATTGACACTCTCGTGCTTGTTTTTCTTACTTTAAATTTTAAGACTTGTCTCTAAATTTTTCTTGATAATGTGATGGACAGATAGAGATAATTACAAATAACAGGGTTTTGTTTTTAATCCTGGTTAATTAACTGAGAAAACGTTAAAGAACCCTGCCTTTAGATTCTGCTTCCTTTGGACTGAGAAATAAATGTTTCATGGGGAAATATAAAGCAATAATTGAATGGCACCTGAACAATTTTTTTCAACCTTTTCTGTCTTTTTTTGTTGTTGTTGGTATAAACCGTGTAGGTCATTCATGATTGCAAGAACTTCATATAGGGCTCTTGTTGTTTTTCAACTCTTAAACATCCAGAAGCTTGTAGAAGCAATAGGACAATGTTTAGAAAAGTATTTTAAAGCATGCTTGCTCTTACGGCGCATCCATTAGTGAAAGCAATCAACTGAATTATAAAACACTGTTTGAAAAGCAGCCTGGCGGGATCAAAACGGTGCAGACTTTGGAAACACTACATTCACAGTCATACCCTGGATCTTCCCATTAGGGGTTGAGTGTTCTTAGGCAAGTTACGTACTCTCACTGGGCCCCAGTTTCTTTACTAGAAAATTTGGATTAGAAATAATCCAAAGCACTTATAGTGCTGGGATATATGAGGCAGGTTACCAGAAAGAAAGAGATGATATGCTCACAAAGTTAGCTGAAGGTAATGTAATGAAGGGACTTTTTCCAGAACTTTGGGCCAGGGGGTCAGTAAGGGATGGTGAAGCATCCAGAGCATAGCAGCAGCAAGAAGCCTAAAAGGGCCAGAGACTGTGAGAATGCTGCTTGACAGGGCCTGTGAGCTTTGGTAGAGTAATGTAGCTTCTGCTAGACCAAGGTAAGGTAGAGAGGAAGCAGGGGAATAACCAGCCTGCCCTGTGCCCTCCGACTATGCTCTAATTTCTGTCATGTGCCTCCTTTTCGGCTGAAGCTAACAGGGAGCTAGCAGACAGAAGAACCTGAATGACGTAGTCCTGGTGTCGTGGGGCCCAGAGTACACCGGAGAAAGGCACCCTATGGGTGACGCACATGGAGAATAGGCATCATTCACTGGCATGTGTTAAATATCCACTCTACAACAGGAAGAATGAAAAATCTACTAACTGCTCTATCTTTGCTGCAGTGAAAAAATGATCTTCAAACCTTTAATAAATCTCATACATGTCCATTGGTCTTTTATGGTATTTTTCCCTTCAGTGAAAATCAAGATAAGGGGCACCATTTCATGCTTGAGTTAATGCCAAGGCAGAGATTAAAATCAACAACAACAACAACTACAAGACTCAGAGCAGAAAATAACATATCAGCAGAGTCAAGAAGTCAGAGCCAGAAAAGGACTTGAGGGCACAAGGTCTCTAGGGATTTATAGAAAATTTTGGAGCACCATTGTTTGGTTTTATGCAAAAAAAAAAGAAAAGAAAAAACGAAAAGAGAGTTTGTTGAGGCAATCTCATCTGAACCATTAGAAGCAAGAGAACATAATTGAGGGACAACTGGGTGGCTCAGTGGTTGGGCGTCTGCTTCAGCTCAGGGTGTGATCCTGGGGTCCTGGGATTGAGCCCCACCTTGGGCTCCCTGCAGGGAGCCTGCTTCTCCTCCCTCTGCCTGTGTCTCTGCCTCTCTCTCTGTGTGTGTCTCTCATGAATAAATAAATAAAAATCTTAAAAAAAAGAACATAATTGATATCTGGATTAAAAATAAATGAAAGCCATCACAAGTATATATTTGGGAGCACTAAATAATTCTGCAGTTTTGTGAAAGAACGAAAAAATAAGTGCTTTCTCAGCATCTGTAGTGACCCACAGTCTCTGCCATCTGTCACTGCCATGCAGAGTTAGCAAAAATAGCACAAAGTTGATTGAAGTCCCCGAGTACCGCAAATGGACAGAGGACATCAAAGTTTAGCTCACAGAACAATAGCAGAATTCTAGGTCAGAGGGGAGGAAAGAGCAAACTGGACCAACAGCAAAATCGAGTAACCCGAGAAGATGAATCCAGTCTGAGAGCTGAACTTACAGGGCGGCAGGAACAGGCCGGGCATGGGAAGCATCTATCTACAGCAAGTTGCATGGAAGTGGCCAGCGTTCTGTTAGACGCATGGCGCCGCCAAGAACTGGGAAGAATCTGAGATTTGACCTCATGTGGAAGCTCAGAAGAGTGAAAGCAAGAGCTTTCTGGATGCTGACAGAAGACACAAGACTTCCGGTCAGGTGCAAAGGACTGTATGACTCGTGATCCAGCCAGCAGCATGAGGATCAGCATATTTGTGTCAGTCTCCTTGGACCTCAAGTCTCATGGGGTAATGGGAAGGGGTCCAGCGGACGTCTGCATCGTGGTGCACACAGATCTCTTAGTAGGGGCAGAAGCATGCCCGGCCTTTGCTCCAGAGGGTGGTACCCATTCCCCAGACAGACATCCATGACAAAGGACAGCTACCGCCTCACTAACAAGACAGGCAGAAATGTGAGACAGCTGCATCCCGACAATTTCCATGGTCTGTAGTTAAGCATAGATGTGAGAGGCCAGCAGTGGGATGGGGTTTGAACGTGAGTGTGTGTCACAAATCATAATCCCTATCACAAATCTGGCATATGTAGACATTATTATCAACACAGGATGTGAGAAACGATTTCCTATAATAATTTGCTGTAGGGCTTATAGCATTTAAATATTATATTTTATAGATGGAAAATGAAAGAAAAGACTAAAGAAGCAAACAAACTAGCGGTTGGGAAGGAATGATTGATTGATCACCAGCTGACTATTTCTGCCTCAGCTAAGAGAGGAAGAAAGGCCCAGCAGGCATTCTGGGGAAAATGATGATGTCTGTAACTGTAAGACTTTGGGCCCCAATCCCAGTACAGTGACAGCTGTGCTCGAGTCAGAGGGTGTCTCCTGCACTGTAACCCTGCCCAGGGCCTCTAAAGCCAGTGCTCCACCCTAACCTGTGCTGAGCCAAGTCCTGCTTTATCACCGCGGGCCTTCCGAGAGAGGCACGCAGGCGGCAAAGGAACCCAAGAGTAGGCACAGCATGAACTAAACGAACGGAGCCCTGAGAAGATGATGCTTATGAACACGCAGCCTTTATTCCAAGTGTTACCAATTGTCAGGTTGCTCACTGGGACTGGGCATCCCCCAGGTCCTCACACTGATTTTTAAAAATCACGTGAGTTTTCAACTCTTAAAAATCAGGAGAATTTGGGGTGCCTGGCTGGTTCCATTAGTTAGGCTTCTGACACTTGATCTCAGCTCAGGTCTTGATCTCAGGGTTGTGGGTTTGAGTTCCAGGCTGGGTGTGGAGCCTACTTTCAAAAACAAAACAAAACAAAACAAAACAAAAAACTAGAAAAATTCACCCAAATAATCAAATTATTGGCTTAAAAAAAAAAAAACCTTGTATACTTGGCTTACATGTTTAAATGGCAAAACTTAGGTTTGCTAACTCGAGTGAATCTGGTGATTTTTTTCACTTGGTATCAGAAGTGATAGCTTCTCTATTTTGATCACTCTATTTTGTCCCTTAAACGCTGAGGCTTAATGTCAGTTAGCGTTTTTCACACACGTAAGCATTTTTCCTATAGCTACAGTATACTGTAGGGAATTTCTTCTCTAATCTAGCTTACCAGCCTAGTCCCTCAAGACACTTGAGTTTACAAACTCTGCTTTAACCTTTTTTTTTTTTTTTTCTCTGAAAGGCCTCATTGGCCCTACAACTAGTAGAGGCTTTTACCCTGACCTGTGTGCTTAGGATTGGGCCAAAACTTGATGTCCTGTGAGAGAATGAAATGAGTCTCTATAGACCTTCATCTTCCAACGGTAGAGGCTCTAGGGGCACTTGGGTGGCTCAGTTGGTTAGGCGTCAAATTCTTGATTTTAGCTCAGATTATGATGTCAGGATCATGAGATCGAGCCCCATGTCAAGCTCCACTCTGGGCATGGATCCTGCTTAAGATTGTCTCTCTCCCTTGCCCTTTGCCCCTCCCCCAGCCTCTAAAAAAAATAGAACTTAGGCTCTGCCTTGGTTTCAGACAGGGCACACTTGGATCTGCAATTCTGTTGAAGAAGCTAACATTTATAAATACAGTATTTTTGGATTTTCATCATTTTACAAAAGATACGTATTTTTCCTACAAAGAAGATACACTCTGGCTCAGATTCACTGTTTAACTATTGAATGAAAATCTTAAGAATCCCTCTGACATTATTGATGCTTTTTTGTCTTATCTTTCCATGTTTTTCCACACTTTCGATGTAATAACAGCCACGGTTCTATCAGTAACATTCTGTTGTGTCCATAGAGTGAGTGGGAAGCTTGGGATGGAGCCTAGACTAGCTTCACTAGCTGTCCACCCACATCACATCTGTCCTTGGCTCTGAGCCTGTGAGCCAATTTGAGGCACATTATACCAATGTTGTTACCCTTAGTTCATGAAATGCTTGTCCACATCAACATGCCTTGTTATAACCTCCCACTGACGTGTTGATGCTATTCGACTGATTATAAGTCTTTGCTACAGAATTTAAATTTAAACTAGAACAATAATACAACAATTACAAAATGAAGTCAGCGGTATTTACATCACAGTAGTTGCCTGTCAAGATGAGACAAAGAAAAAAGCTGTATTTTTATGACTACATTATGCCAGTATGGGGGAGCTTAAAAATAATCCTTAGATATAATGAAATGTCAAGATAATTAAGGGCACGTGGACCTGTTGTACATTCAAACTTTAATTTCAAAATCAAATAATTATTATTATTGTTCTTTATCCAAGTTTAACAAACAACAGATTTAAAGGGCTTAAGCCCATGTTGGATGGAAGGGGGTGGGGAGAGAGGGAGTCAGAACTAAGACTCAGGACCAGAAGGTGGCAGCAGGGAGCTAGGATGAGTGAGCCCAGGGGCACCTCTCCTCTAGAGAGGGTAGTGGCTCAGCCTGGAGGGAGCAAGATGTCTAGGCTTCTAACCATGGTTTGGAAGCCATCAAGGCCTCGAAAATCAGGGAGTTTTGTGTTCTACACTGGAAGTATGAGGATTCATGAAGGCGCAGTGGTTTTAGATTGCAAGTGCTAGGGCTGGAAGTCAGATGGAAGATGACACACTAAACACCAACTCTATAGGTTAATAGAGCTAACTTTTAATGTCCCATATTAGGCTTGTTGGCTTTTAAATGCCTGGAAGCCTCTCTATGTCATCTCTTTGGAAGATGAGGCTATGGTTGATAGTGAATAAGCAATTTAAAATAATCTTATCTTAAGATTCATGGATCAAAAGTCTAAATATGTAAAACCATCCAAGGTAAAAATTTATTAACATCCTAGTGATTTGTATAGAAAGAATTCTATCAGAAACAAAATGCAGCATTTAGGGGAAGGAAGACGAGGGACTACTGGTGATCTTTTTCTAAAGAGTACAAGCATAGGAAAACTAAGTTTATGTAACGGCAAAGAAGAAAATCAATTTACTATGTTCCAACGTGACAAACATTATGTTGTCCTAAAGAGCAACTAAATATATCTCCTGTTACTTGAAAAGTATTTCTGAAGTCAAAAGTTGAAATTTAAAAAAAAAGAAAATTGAAATAAAAGCAATTTCTGTATCATTGAGCCTATATTCAAACATGAGAAAAGATTAATTGTATAATAAGAAATAATTCAAGAAACTTCCTCAAAATACAAGTTATCTAAAGAAAATCTTTGAACAGAAATGCAAACCTTTGAGTGTAGCAGAGAATTTACCTTAGAAAAAAGATTGTTGGGCAGCCCAGGTGGCTCAGTGGTTTAGCGCCTGCCTTCAGCCCAGGGCATGATCCTGGAGATCCGGGATCGAGTCCCGCATCGGGCTCCCTACGTGGAGCCTGCTTCTCCCTCTGCCTGTGTCTCTGACTGTCTCTTTCTCTCTCTGTGTGTGTCCCTCATGAATAAATAAATAAAACCTTAAAAAAAAAGAAAATAGATTGTTTACTAAATAACTCATTTATTTTTCTACGTTTCTTTTATGTTTAGTGCAATTCTTTGTCCACAGCAGGCACCAAATATATGCTTAACCATACAGTTGTGTTAAAATCAAACACCAACGGAAACTAGATTTGAAAAGTCCCTAAGCAGACAATAGTCTAGTTCATTCTGTGAGACAACTGGTATTTACTTGACCTCGGTCACTTCTTGCTTATGCCTCTGAAAATCATAAGTGAAACTTAAACTGTTCTACAAAATTGATATAAGGTCACCACCAACCAATTCTTTTTCATTTAAAGAAATTCTAATATTGTAACCAATCACTCTGAAGAATAAGCAGTCGCTGCCTCCACACTAGGTGCCTCCGAGCCTCGTTCCATGTTTTAGTTTGAGTGCTCCTGGCCTGCAAGCTATCTTTTTGGTGTGTGCACAATAACCTTTTACTAGTTTACTAATTTATTAGTTTTACTTCTCTTTTTTGTTTTTCTGAACTTTTGAAGTTTTACAAATTTGGCAATTATTGGCACTATCAAAGCCTTTCCCTGGATTAGCCACCCTTAATGCAGAAGTAAAGTGATTGGGCTCAGTGAACTTTCACTAGGCTCACTTATAAGAACTCTACTAGAGTTCTATGCACTTTGAAATATATTATGGGATTTAATCTTTTTTTTCTAAAGTAGATATTATTGTTCTTTGGTTTTACAAATGAAGATATCGAGATTCACAGAAGTTAAGTAATTTACCCTAATCACACAGTAAGTGGCAGAGTTAGAATCATATTTTTCGGTTTCAAAGCCGATACTCTTTCCAGCCCATTTTAGTCAGGAAGAGCGAAATTCCTACCTTATAGGTATTTTCACTCTGCAACACTGGTAGTTACCACTAACGGATCTTGACACATATTTCCACTAATCTGGAGTTCCAAGAATTCTGTTCTACACAACAATTTAGGCCAAAACTTCCAATTAACTAGATATGTCATTTTAGTTGAAAACTCTTGGTCAATTCTGCATAACTCCATCTGTCTCCTTTTGTTTAATACCTGGTAAATACTAGCTCCTATCACCAAACCTACACTCAAACCATGGGTGAAGAAATGACAATTTATGGTATTTATCTCCTAGAACTATCATGGGAAAGGATGGGGAGAAAGATGTACCTAAAGGATAAAAACAAGTTCTACTTTACAAATTCTACTATTATATGAACATATTTTTAAAAATCACCTCAACAGTGGCACAAAAACTCTTCTCATGGACAAAATTGTCTTTGTTTAAGAAAACATGTTTCTAACCTGCCCAGGATGGAAAGTGAGACTATGGTTGTGTGGATTTACAGAAGATAAACAACAACAACAAAAAAGAATTAAACTGCTCAACTTTGGAAAAAGAGAGGGAGAGAGAAATGAGAGAGACCATCGAGAGAAGCAGATATAAGAAAACATTTTTGAGAAATTACACATTCTTGATGCACTTTCAAACTCAGTAAGAACCTGCTGAAATTTTTGCCTGAGAGTTCGGTGGCCTGTATTTTTGGATTCTATTGGAAGCAGAGCCTGAAACATAGCCTTGGGCACAAATAGTTTCTTTGAAAGTGATTTCAGGAAGTGAAAGTCAAGAAAAGAAGAGTGAGACAAGGAAGAGTAAAGGCTGATGAGGGTGCACTGTGAGCTGGGGACCCTTGTGAGCAAATGGCGTTGACTTCCTCTAGGGACCTTCGGAGGAACCATACAGTACATCATAGTTTTTCACCAAAGAGCAGGAAGCGAGGGCAATTATCCACCAAGTCATTTTTTCCTTGGGGTGCGGGCTGTCCTCAGGGGCGCAATCCCCTGCCCTTCTGGTTATGGCTGTATTTTCTAGGTGGTTGTCCTGACCTAATCTTGGAGAACGCCCTTAGGCAGTAAAAAAAAAAAGACTCCTTGTGACCCAGAGGCAATGTGCGTGCCACAGACCATGACAGCTGTGGCTAAGATCTGATGGACTGAGGGGCTAAGGAGGGGGCACTGCAAGCATCTGCTGTACGGTATAATTCCCCATTTCTTTCTGCCACTAATCTGCATGAGATTTTTATTCATTGAAAGTAAAGTCTTAAATAGGAGAGTCACACAAATAAGACATTGTATCTCTATGATTATTTATGATTTTCAATTAGTATCTTTCTGTGATGATTTGCATTTTTTTTGTGCTGTTTAAGCATACAACCAGGAAATCATATGTCTTTGAAGATAAAGGTGACCTAATAAATTTAATATGCTCATCTCTTCACTTCAGGAATAAATCATCTTGATGTTTTACATTTAAAGAATTATCAGGGATAAGGCTCATGGATAGAATTTGTTCAGTGTAAAAAAATATTCTGATATTAGGGAAATATTCAGAGGGAAATACTTTGAATTAACAAGAAGACTGTAGTTATATCCATAACATCTCTTAACTCTTAAAAACATTGACAAGAAGAACTTCTTGCTGTTTCTTATTTTATTTTATTATTTCTTAAAGATTTTATTTATTTATTCATGAGAGACATAGAAAGAGAGGCAGAGACACAGGCAGAGGGAGAAGCAGACTCCTCGCAGGGAGCCCGACGTGGGACTCGATCCCGGGTCTCTAGGATCAGGCCCTGGGCCAAAGGCAGACACTCAACTACTGAGCCACCCAGGTGCCCAGCGATTCTTATTTTAATAATAAGAGTTTGAATTAGTATAGCAAGTGATATGCAAAGTCACTTCAAAACATTTGGAAATTGTTTTAAGCAGGCTAACCAAAGTCCTTGTTATATTGAAATATTAATATTCATAAATTCTTTATGATATTTAATATTTTAAGAAAGGGCACACATACAAATTAATGGATTTGAACAGCAAGCTATTGTTTTACTTTGCTTTCTGACTTGGTGGAAAGACCAAGTAATAGTGGAAGTCATATATTATGTGAGCTAAATGGATTTTTTCCTAGAACCCTGTATTGATTTTTGACAATTCATTTCACAACATCACCACCATATATTTTCCAAATTGAATTATAAGGGCTTCTATGCAACATACATATTTATGGGAGTTTTGCCACTTTAGTTCTACACTCTAGTGTTAGCTCCTCATTTTAAATCATTAGAAACTCTGCATCTCTTCTTTTAAAACATCAGCATTACTTCAATAATGTTAGAGTCCACACAAATTGATTATAATAACTCTTGCTTTGGTAGCATGCAGATGCCTGTTTCTGTTTCCAAAATGTTATGTTTTCTTGATTCAACTAAATACTATGATATATTTTGAGGCTAGATAAAGTTGTAATTCTTTGTTTAGTCAAATACATGTCTCTGTGTGTAACACATTTCATAATGTTTATATCAGATTTCACTACTATAAAATTTTAGGCCAGTTTGAAATTTAGTTTGTAAAGAATAGAAAGGGTAAGCAGAAAAAGCAGAATATTTAGATTTTTCTAAAAGTCGGCATAAAAGTCCACAAAAGTAAGTATACATTAAAATTAGAGACAAGATAAAAAGATAATAAGGTTAAGACAAGACCAGCTGAGGGAAAAACCTAGAGGAGTTACTAGAAAAGCACATAGAGAAAAATGATAGAGCAGTAAAAGAGCTAGTAGTATATTTGGGCTCACAATAAAATACATTTTATTTTGTCACTGAAAATAAATATTCAAAGTGAAAGCAACTGCATTTTTATTCAATTATATTTGATTTGTTCAGTGGCCAATAATTCACATAAAAACAAAAAATGCAGCGCTGTTTTCTAACATTGCATCACTTTAAAGCAGCATATGACTATCTGCCCAATTTGGAGGGCGTGTATGGGCTGGATGGGCTGACTGAAATACAGACTATACGATGCACGTGAGACACACTTTGTGGAAGTCTGGTTAACATCATATAATATAGAGATAGCAAGGTGGTACGTGGAGATGACAATTATTCAAACTAGATTAGCAGGTAAGAGAGGGCATAAATATTCATCTCCAGGGCAGCCCGGGTGGCTCAGCCGTTTAGCCTCTGCCTTCAGCCCAGGGCATGATCCTGGAGACCAGGGATCGAGTCCCACATCGGGCTCCCAGCATGGAGCCTGCTTCTCCCTCTGCCTGTGTCTCTGCAGCTCTCTCTCTCTCTCTCTCGCTCTCTCTCTCTGTGTGTGTGTTTCATGAATAAATAAATAAAACCTTTTAAAAAAATATTCATTCCCCAGAGCAGCTAAATCTGAGATGATTGCCATCAAATTTAGAATATTTGTTTGGGATGGGCTGAGGCAATGTAACATATATAGAGTCTGTTTTGGTTTAGGTTTATTTTAAATGGCCTCCAAATACCTTGAAAATAAGTAGCAATAACAGTCCCATGTAACTGTTGATTAATGGAAACATGGCATATGTATTAGATGTTCAAGAAAGGGATTACAAAGGGCTGAGGGAATTATTATTTAAAGATTGCAAATGGAAGACACAAGGCGATGCTGAAAGATAGGTAAAGATTGAATATGATTCTTTAAAAGTTTACAAATGCAGATACTTTAAATTGTGATTGTTGATAACAACTGGGCAAATTCTCCTAGGTGGTTACTCAGTTGAACATGTCTCAGTGTTTGGTAGTTGCAGGTCTTTGTTTATGGAAAAAAATGGGTTAATATATATATTTTTAGGCATGGGGTAAACCAGCTGTCTTATTTTAGGTATAAGTTGATGCAGGAAAAAGATGATGTGGAGTGTACAGGAAAGACATCGAGGTATAGGAGTTGCTGGTGTGTAGGGCTGTCATACTTACAGGCCGTCGTGGGAGAAACATATGATGGAAAATTTCGAAAGGAGGAAGGTTGATGTCAGTACCACGATTTATTTCAGAAGGGGAAATTCAGTTTGCAGTGCCTCCGAAGTGTAAGAGGGTTATGTGTGGAAATTATGACTCTTAATTTTTTTTTAAGATTTTATTTATTTATTTGAGAGAATGACACACAGAGAGCATGAGCAGAGGGAGGGGTAGAAGGAAAGGGAGAGAGAGATGCAGACTCCCTGCTGAGCTTGGAGCCCTACAACTCAGAGCTTGATGTAGGGCTTGATCCCAGGAGTCAATTGCTTAACTAACTGAGCCACCCAGGCGCCCCTATGACTCTCTCTTAAATAGAAAAATACAACTAGATAAGAAAGAGACTAAAAATGAATATTTAAAGCACAGGAGAGAGTATTTTAACACCATATAGTACATTATTTACCTAAAATTGTGAGTGCTGAAATGGTCTGACTTATGGGTAAAGAAAAATAATTCTTTTATTGTGTAGAAACATGTGATTATGTCAGAAGGCATTTATTAAGAGTATGTACATGCATTATTTCATTTTAAACAGAGCCAATGGACAGAAGTTTCTTTTTCTCTTCCAAATATTTTCAAAAAGGGAGTTGGCCCTCTGCATGGGGTAGACACAGAGCTGGGGGAATTACTCTAAAGATTGTAAATGATAGAAACATGGCAATGCTGAAAGATGATATTGGATATCATTGAATATTGGAATGGATGATAAAATACATATTTTAGATTTTGTTTGATTTTAATAGGCATTGGAGGATTCAAGAGGTTATACATAATAAATGAAGACACTTTAAAAAAATATTTTATTTATTTATTTGAGAGAGAGAAAGCACAAGTGAGGTGGGAGGCAGAGGGAGAAGCAGACTCCTGCTGAGCAGGGAGCCCAATGTGAGGCTTGATCCCAGGACTCCAGGACCCCAGGACTCTGGGATCATAACCTTAGTCAAGGGCAGATGCTTTTTTTTTTTTTTTAAAGATTTTATTTATTTATTCAAGAGAGATACGGAGAGAGAGGCAGAGACACAAGCTGAGGGAGAAGCAGCTTCCATGCAGGGAGCCCAATGCGGGACTCGATCCCAGGACCCTGGGATCATGCCCTGGGCTGAAGGCAGGTGCTAAACTGCTGAGCCACCCAGGGATCCCAAGGGCAGATGCTTAACTGACTGAGCCACCTAGGCACCTCATCAAGACACTTTTAATAAAGATCTTATCTTGTCTTTGAAAACATTGTTTGGTTATAAAACTGTGCCAATTTAGGAATATATTCAATTATATCTTTTAGGTGAAATCCTGCATTTCTTTCTTATTTAATGTTTCTCTTACATTGTCAGGGACAATGAAAGCATGTCCCCAAAATGCTGAAACTGATAATAATGATAACTATTATTTGCTTCCTGCTTATTTTGTCTAGACCCTGTTTTGATTTTTTTCTTTTATTTTATATCATTTGGCCCATAGAGAAAACATACAAAACATTAGAGGTTAAATGACTGCTTTTAAAATGCTCAGCTAATAAATTCTGGCTCAAGAGTACGAGCCTGAAGCACCTGCCTGGCTCAGTCAGTGTAGCATGTGACTCTTGATCTCTGGGTTGTAAATTCAAGCCCCATGCTGGGTGTAAAAGAGTAATTAAAAAAAAAAAAAGAAGAGTAGAAGCCTATGTTGTAGCTATTAATTAATTGATCAAATTTTTCTTATTTTCTATGCACAGGCATACCTCAGGGATATTATGGGTTCAGTTCAAGACGACCTTAGTGAGGTCAATATCAAAATAAAGGAAGTTGAGTGAATTTTTTGCTTTCCTAGTGCATGTAAAAGTTACGCTTACACTATACTGTAGTTTGTTAGTTATGCAATAGCACGGTGTCTACAAGATGTACATACCTTAATTAAAAAATACTCTATTGCTAGACGGCCTGGGTGACTCAGTCAGTTGGACATCCAGCTCTTGATTTCGCCTTGGGTCATGGTCTCGGGGTCATGGTGTCAAGCCTTGGATCAGCGTGGAGCCTGCTTGATATTCTCTCTCTCCCTCTCCCTCTGCAAGTCATAATCTTTTTGCTGGTGGAGGGCCTTGATGTTGATGGCTGCTGACTAATCAGGATGGTGGTTGCTGAAGGTTGGGGTGGCCGTGGCAATTTTTTTTTTTAATTTGAGTATGGTTTAGTATAGTTATATTAGTTTCAGGTGTACAATTTGGCGATTTGATGAGTTTACATATTATGCTATGTTCACCACAGTATGCCTACCAAGCACCTGTCCCGTCACATCACTATCACAATATCATCGTATTCCTAATGCTCTGCTTTTTATCCCTGTGACTTATTCATTCCATTACTAGAAGACTGTATCTCCCACTCCCCTTCACCTATTTTGCTCACCCTCTAACCCACTCCTCTCTGGCAACCATCAAAGAGGATTTCTGCATTTATAGGGCAATTGCTTAACATAAGACAGCAATGAAGCTTGCTACGTCAGCTGACTATTCATTTCACCAACAATTTCTCTGTAGAATATGAAGCTGCTTGATTGTGTTTTACCCACAGCAGAACCTCTTTCAAAACTGGAATCAGTCCTCTCACAGTTTATGTAACGTTCTAAATCCTTTGCTGGCACTTCAGCAATCTTCACAGTATCTTCACCGGAGTAAATTCCATCTCAAGAAACTATTTTCTTTGCTCAGCCATTAAAAGCAATTCTTTATCCACTCAAGTTTCATCATGAGACGGTAGCAATTCAGTCACATCATCAGGCTAATAAAGAACTATTTCTATTTCTTTTATTATTCTCACCCTTTCTGCACTGCACCACTTCCTCCATTAGAGGCTTGATCCCCTGAAAGTCATTGATGGGGCTAAAATCAACTTCTTCCAAACGCCTGTTAATATTGATATTTTTTCCTTTTCCTATGAATCATGAATGTATGATTTTTTTTTGTTTCTGTTTTGTTTTGATTTTAGGCAAGCTCCACACCTAGCATAGAGCCTAATGTCAGGCTCAAAGGGTTGGATGTTTAAACAACTGAGCGACTCAGGTACCCCCAAATTATGAATGTTTTTAGTGGCAACTAGAATGATGAATCCTTTCCAGAAGGCTTTTGATTACCTTCACCCAGGTCTATTAGGAGAATCACTATGTATGACAGCAATAGCCTTACGAAAAGTGTTTCTTAAGTAAGATTTGAAAATCAAAATCACTCCTTGATCCATGGGCTACACCAATGTATCTTGTGTTAGTAGGCATGAAAAAAACATTAATCTCAATGTATATCTCCATCTCCCTCAGAGCTCTTGAGTGCCCAGGTGCATTGTCAGTTGAACAGTCATATTTTTAAAGGAATCTTTTCTTCTGAGCCATAGGTCTCTAAGTGGCCTTAAAATAATCAGTAAACCCTGTTGTAAACAGATGTGATTACATTGCCAGGGTAACCTAGACTTTGCTGTTCCATTTATAGAGTATAAACTGAGTAGATTTAGCATAAGTCCTAAAAGCCCTAGGCTTTTTGGACTGGTCACTAAGCATCGGCTTCAACTTCAAGTCACCAACTATGTTAACCCCTAACAAGAAAGTCAGGCTGTCCTTTGAAGCTTTAAAGCCAGGCACCGACTTCTCTGTAGCTATGAAAATCCCAGATGGCATCTTCCTCCAATAGAAGATTGTTTTGTCTACCTTGAAAATCTGTAGTTTAGTGTAGCCACCTTCATTAATCATTCTAGATGGATCTTCTGGATAACTTGCAGCTTCTACATCAGCACCTGCTGCTTCACCTTGCACCCTTCTGTTATGGAGTTGGCTCCTTTCTTTAAATCCTATACACCAGCCTCTGCCAGCTTTAAACTTCTTTTATGCAGCTTCTTCACCTCTCTCAGCCCAAATAGACTTGAAGAGAGTTAGAGCCTTGCTCTGGATTAGGCTTTGGCTTGAGGAAATATGTGACTAGTTTGTTCTTCTGTCCACACCACTAAAACTTTCTCCACATTAGCAATGAGATCATTTCACTTTTTTTTTTAAGATTTTATTTATTTATTCGTGAGAGACACAGAGAGAGGCAGAGATACAGGCAGAGGGAGAAGCAGGCTCCGTGCAGGGAGCCAGATATGGGACTTGATCCCGGGACTTCAGGGTCATGCCCTGAGCCAAAGGCAGATGCTCAACCATTGAACCACCCAGGTGTCCTGATATTTTACTTTCTTAATATTTCATATGTTTAAAGGAGTAGCACTTTTAATTTCCTTCAAGAACTTTTTCTTTGCATCCACAACTTTCTAACTGGTTGGAAAAGAGCTACTTTTGTCCCATCTCAGCTTTCAACACTCATTTCTCACTGAGCTTAACATTTCTAGGTTTTGATTTAAAGTGAGAGATGTGAGACCCTTCCTCTAACTTGAACACTCAGAGGCCCTTGTTGAATTCTTAACCGGTCTAATTTCAATACTGCTGTGTCAGGGAATAGGGAGGCTGAAGGGCAGGGAGAGAGATGGGGGCACAGCTGCTCAGTGGGGCAGTCAGAACACACATTTGTCAATTAAGTTTGCCATGTTATGGGGGCATGGTTCGTGGCACACCAAAACCATGACAAGAGTCATATCAAAGATCATTTATCACAAATCACCATAACCAATGAAAAAGTTTGAAATCTTGTGACAATTAGCAAACACTGAGACACAAAGTAAGCAAATGCTGTTGGGAAAATGGTGCCCATACACTTGCTCAATTTGGAGTGGACAAAAACCTTCAATTTGTAATAAACACAATATTTGTGAAGCACAGTAAGATGAGGCATCCCTATACTGTGTCAGCTCCTTCTTTATTTTATTTTGTATAACTCTGCTAGATATAAAAAAATGTCCTGAGAAGGGCAATGAATCCGGCAAGGGTCCTGGGGTAGCCTGATTATCAACACCTTGAACATGTAAGAGTTAGGAAAGCATGAAAGTTAAAGTGTGGACATGATTCAACCAAAGCCATTTATCTGTTCACTAGAGGAGTGAGGGGGTGATCATGCCAGGAGTACAATATTGTAGTGCATTTGGGTCACTTTTGTACAATTTCCATAATTACCCTCAATTAGGAATACTATTTGTGGGAGACCATAATATTTCTTTAGTATTGTGATAAAATACAGCACACACATAAAATGCAAAACCTTTTAATACTAGCCATTGGAGTACCAGTTTCCATATTCTAAAAATTCTCAGCTCTCACATCCTTTATAAAAATTGAATTTGAATATTCACAATTTTGACATAAGACACCTGTGGAAACGTGTAAGGAGCAAATTGATTTGTTTTTGTTTTGTTTTGTTTTCGTTTTGTTTTTTGTTTTGTTTTGTTTTGTTTTGTTTTTTGGTAGGTTTAGCTTTACACACTTTTTGTATTAATTACACATTTCTATAGGGAAAAACTGAATCCTAGAAAGTCCAATTTAAACTTCAATTTCCAGTAAGCTGAGGCATACTAAGTAGAGCCTGAGTCTCTGCCAAGAGGTTGCTTCAATTGTCCCATGTTTTGCAGATGAATAAATCACTAACTTATCAGTTACAATTGTTTTCAGATAAAAATTCCAAACAGTTTTTATGATGTTACTTAATTACCTGACATTAAACATAAGTAAAAACTCATTTATCATTTGATGCAAACCGGGGTAGAGACTATAACTGAGTAATTGAAAACATATATTTAAAGCAGAGAATCATTTAAAGATGTAGAAGATTTAGATATTTTATTTTAATTTAAACAAATACCAGTATAGCAATATTTTGATTTTGGGCTGAGGCCTTTTATTTGAACATGAATCTGTAGATTGGATATTGTCTAATCTTTCCTGCACTACCCACACCACGAGTGCAACTAGTTTGGTTTACTTTATTCTTTTTTTCTAAGATTTTATTTATTTATTTGAAAGAGGAAGAGAGAGAGGGAACTTGAAGGGAGGGTGGGTTGGGCAGGAGAGGAAGAAGCTGACTCCCGGCTGAGGAGGAAGCCTGATGTGGGGTTGGATCCCAGGACCCTGAGATCAAGATCTGAGCCACAGGCAGATGCTTAAGGTGAGCCACCCAGGTGTTCCTAGTTTGGTTTACTTTAAAGTAGATACTATACTTAAAAAGACCTCTGAGGCAATCTAAATAAAGCATCTTTCTAGATTTTTTTTTCCCCCTCCACCAGCCTTTTAAAATCATCTTCCTCACAGAGAGGGAGGCAAACCACAAGAGACTCTTAACTACAGAGAACAAACTGAGGGTTGCTGGAGGGGAGGTGGGTGGGGGGATGAGCTAAATGGATGATGGGGATTAAGGGGGGGCACTCACTGTGACAAGCACTGGGTGTTGTGTGTAAATGATAAATCACTGAATTCTACTCCTGCAATCAATATTATACTATATGTTAACTAACTAGAATTTAAATAAAAGTTTGGAAAATAAATAAAATCATCTT